>NC_134568.1:176809319-177109319 GCF_050947875.1 Dermacentor variabilis
GAGCACATACTTGAGCAGGTGGTGGCGGTCTCATGATCCGGATCCGCGGTCACTAAATCATTCCATAGTAGTGGTGGGCAACGCTTTGTTTTTCTTTGCTCTATAGTGACAGGGTGCGTACAAGTCCTTGAAACGCTTGACTATTCTTGAGAGAGAGAGAGAGAGAAGCTTTATTAATGAATGGTCCGGCAGTTTTGTTGTCGTGGCCTCAGGTGGCGGCTCGAAGTCCTTGGACTTGGGCGGCATCTTCGGCTTGACTATTCTTGAAATTGAAAAGTACATTTTCACGGCCCTTGAATTTCTTGAAGTCTAAGATCAATTTCATCACCTGCTTTCTATGGCTGATCAGCATGGACCCAGCAAACTTCCCATTTTATAAAACAATGGTACAGTAATATAAAGAAGGAAAAATAAAGCGAGCTGTTGCACTCGCCTGCGTGCCACACACATGCCTTTTGATCCACACGCCTTTGTTGCATTCACACCCTCTCTGCTGCCCTCCCTTCCCCGTCAGTGCTGTCAGACTCGTGTTTTGGAGTAGTAGAAGGGAGATGGGGGGGGGGGGGGGAGGAGAGAAAGGCACATAAGGCCGGCGATGCAGCGAAGTCAAGCCACATCGGTTGCTCAGTGCAAAAGCAAGTGTGTCAGGCTCGCATATTTTTCTTCACGCGGCCCTCGTGCCGTATATGAGAGGTAGTCTGTGCTAAGTGCAAAGCCTGGGTGAGCCAAAATGGCTGATAGGGTCATCCTACTGAGGGCTACCTATATTATCAGCTGCGGAGGCGGTTTGAACGCAAAAGCTTTGCAGGTTTAGTTTTATACCATAGATGTAAATCGACATGGCATGAAACCGTATCTTTGGTCGAGGATTTTCAAATTCAACAAAATGATTTTTTTTCTCTGTGTAATTCTTTTTCATTTTTATTTCACATTGCATGATTATGAGAGGAAAGCTTTATGGCCGCTTCTGTGCAATAAAAATGTCATCGACTGTACTTGCTTGCATAAAAGGTCCAATTTCAATGTAACGACACTTAAATATAATGAAGTGCCGATTTTAACTACTTCATCGTAGCTAAGTATAACTACTGTAATGTTTTGGAAATGTTATATTAAGCAATTGCTGCGTTGGATGCTGCTCTGCTTCCTTGAAAAAGCTTTGAATCGGCCTTGAAAGTCCTTGAATATCTTTGGATTTTTGTCTCTGAGGCCTGTATGAACCCTGGATGAGGATGAAGCTGTTGAAAATTAGGTGGCCTGACAGTGATGCAGTGACAGTGCTGTAATAGAGAGTACAGGCAATACACAACAAACCCAGTTTTGAGCATTCAAATAGCGTTGCAGTAAAATACACAGTTCACAGTATTGCACTCATACTCTATGATCAGGGCAAAAGGTGACAATGCACTGGGTGCAGGATGCGACGTCTGGTTGTATTGAAAGCATTTGAAGTTTCAAGCCAGGT
The DNA here is from genome assembly GCF_050947875.1 of Dermacentor variabilis. NCBI lineage: Eukaryota > Metazoa > Arthropoda > Arachnida > Ixodida > Ixodidae > Dermacentor > Dermacentor variabilis. Next base: position 176,810,785 of record NC_134568.1, read on the forward strand.
TCAGCATTAACTGTGGTCATTGTTTTCATATATCCGTTGTGAAACAAAGCTCCACAAATAGGCTCGCAAATGGACCCCTCCAACTCCTTTCAAGTTTTCCATTGGGAAATACTGATCATGGAAATGATGGCATGAGATTTTGTTTGCAAGGTGTCTTTAGCCATTGTTGGTAGTCATCAAAGACAATATATGTATAACAAATTTTTGTCCACTGGGAAGTCATTAACAGCGGCAGAACAAGAAATGTCGCTAGAGTCAGCGACATATCCTTGTTCTACTGCTGTTGACCTTGCGCTCATGAGCATTTACCCAACTTGTGGTCGTTCCAATCAGCAGCTACTATTTCGTGCATTTCGGATGCAGTGCAAAAAAAAAAAGAAAGTTGAGAGTAAACAAAACCATCTTAAGTGATTTATTTCAGGTAAATTTCTTTATTCCTAATGCTCTCAATGGTACTTAAGCACGCTCGTGGGTGGAGGCCAGGATTTGCACTGTAGGCTTTGCAGTAGAATACAGTATCCTTCCTGCCACCTTTCTGTCTCACTGCAAGCAGTGCAAACCGAGGTCATTTGCTGACAATATGAAGGCAAGATATGTTCATCCTTGGCACTAAAATAATCGTATGATTAATTGAACTTGCATGAGTTTCGTTCATAAAACACACTTGCAGAAAATGTTGCGATCCTGTCAGTGCATTGCGCCACAAATTGGGCGAAAAAATCCCTATAAGTGCTGTCCACGTCTGGAGACATCGCAAAGTGCACTTAGTAGTTGAAAAGTTCCCAAAAGCTGGCGCTGCCAATCCAAAAAACTGGCAAATGCAAGCACACATGTTCGGCGCCTCCCGGCATTGAACCAGAACCAGTGTTTTTTGCGTGGCTGGAGGAGCCCGACACATAAGTGCTAAGAGTTAATCACTTCAGGCCTCCATCTTCTTGTGGAGCTCTCTCTTGTTTGGATTTTCTTCACTATGCTTTTTAATTATTGTGGTGAAATTATTGTCTGGCGATGTACAGCACATGTATAAATTTCCAGGTAACGCGCATGCCTTGTTTCTGCGAGTGTTCACATTGAGGCATTTTATTTCATGTGCAGGACTTGAAACCTAGCAACATTGTTGTTAAGTCGGATTGCACGCTGAAGATCCTGGACTTTGGCTTGGCACGAACTGCAGGGACAACATTTATGATGACACCTTATGTGGTCACTCGCTACTATCGGGCTCCTGAAGTCATTCTTGGCATGGGCTACAAAGAAAACGGTGAGTCTTGTTTGATGGCTTTCTCTAGTTACAAACTGTGAGCATTCATAAGACTGGAAAAGGCTGGTTTTTAGTAGAGAATGTCACTTGCAGAGTTTGATTGGAGCTCGAACGTGATCGAGCTGTAAATCTATAGGTCTGTGCCTCCAGGCTGCTGTGAACATGTTCCTTTTCCTTGTGTGTCATATGGAAGTTTAGAATTGTAAAATATTTTTATTTCTTCCTTGTTTTTATCATGTGTGCTTATGAACATTCAGCTCACATTCAATGTTAATTGGAGTTAGCACATGTCTCTCTTCTCCATGAATTTCGTTATTTGAGCATTTTGATGGCATTGTTGTAGAAGAGCCAGTGTGTACAACAGTGACTTGAATTTGAACCATTACATAAGGTTTAGCTCATCTTTGCAGACTTCCAATGTTTTTTCAACGATGTCTATCCCACGCCCCAACTCTGTGTTTATTGGGCATACTTGTTTTTTATATACAGTAAAACCTCGCTATTTCAGATATAATGGGCCCCCAAAAAGATGTTTGAATTAACTGAATGTCAAATTATCGAGCGTATCAAGAAAACAAAATACGAATGCTTACTGTGTCAACATGCTTTTATTTACTTATGAATCAGCTAATCCCATTTCTATTTTATACAAAAGCAGTGCGGAAGCTCCAATTCTTATCATATTGTGACTCATTAGTGCTCGCAGTGGCGAAGGCCTCGTGCCTTACTTTGCAGTTCGGCGGCATCGTGTTTCTTCATCTCGGACACGTTTTTCACTGCCATGTGCCCACCCTGATTACTTTTCGCCATTCAGCTGGTTGCCAACAGATCGTCCGTTCATCACGGTGTAGCCAGTGATCATCCTCGACAGGCGCTACCGCGACCACTATTAACGCGACCATGGACAGCGATTTTGCAGTTCCGAAGGTCCACGACCGACGCAGTGACCTAGTCAAAACGATACGACAGTTTGCTGCAAAAACGGTGGTTGCTATTGACATGGTCATGGATGATGACTACGCAGTTTTGAAGGTGCGCGGCCGATGCGGTGTTATGCGCGGCAGTGAACTCAAGAAAAGGCTTTAAAGGCATAAATAGGGACAACTCGTTACAGTGTCGCTATCATTCACATACTATTTCTGCTGATGACTATGGCAATGCAGACTCTGCTTCGTTTCGATTAAACACCAGCACCGTTTTTGCTCTTTTGTGTTGCCCATTTGCGGTGCTCTGCACTCTCTGATCTCCAAGAGTTGTCCAAATTAACCGATGTGCAGTGAAATACGTCTTAATTAACGAGGTTTTACTACGTAATATGCCCACCTTCTGCAGTTGTGCCTATTGGGCACTGTGGGTATCTGTTTAAAAAAATACTGTATATTTTCTTACAAAACCAACACAAAAAAGCACCATCCTGAAGTGAACAAAATGAGTGCTGACTAACAACTAACACTGGACATTTTAATGTCATTCGAATCGAATGGCATTAGCATCAAATGACATTGTTCGGTTGCTACACAGCGATATTTAGTGTCATTAGAATCAAATGACTTGCGCAATCGAATGAGTTCGAGAAACTCATTTGGCTTCGCATGCGAAGTATTCATGTAAAGGGGTAATTAAATTAATTTTGCATTTTTTAAGGTATCTGTCATTTTCACTAGATAAATGCTATAAAGCAGGTTGCCACAGAATGTTTTTACTCTGCACCTCGGGGGTGTTTGGCGGCTGTCGTTTTACTAGTTGGCCATACTGTAAACATTCGGCCACCTGTAGGCACATATTCTTGGCATCTCGAATGGTGTCTGCTTCTATTTGACGATCAAGCCTCTTACACTGATTAGTATGCTTTGCTCGCTATGTAAAGCAGACATAAACTAACTGTTTCACCTACTGCAACTGAGCGTCATCGTCGTTTAGTGCTGCCATGTCAGTCATAGTGTTTGTCTTCAATTTATCAGCTATGGCTACTAAAAAAATTAAATTATGGGGTTTTACGTGCCAAAACCACTTTCTGATTATGAGGCACGCCGTAGTGGGGGACTCCGGTAATTTCAACCACCTGGGGTTCTTTAACGTGCACCTAAATCTAAGTACACGGGTGTTTTCGCATTTCGCCCCCATCGAAATGCGGCCGCCGTGGCCGGGATTCGATCCCGCTACCTCGTGCTCAGCAGCCTAACACCATAGCCACTGAGCAACCACGGCGGGTTATGGCTACTAAGCTGGCTAAGCCTTGTTTTTGCTTATAGTGGCCAGATACTCTGGAATTAGAAGTTTAATATGCGTGTTACTCAGTGAAGCGACGCCCCATATTTATATTAATATAAATAGGTTGACTTTTCAGACATTGTACACATGCCTTGTTCTACTTTTCTCACCACTTTTTTTTGCGACGATTGCCATTGATATCATGACCGAATGGCATTAAATTTTCCTGTGTAGCACCACCGCAGGTTGAATGGCATTCGTTGAACTGAATGTCATTCAAATATAATGACAATAAAATGTCCAGTGTGACGGGGGTATTAGCTTGGTCAACGAAGTAGTGAGGTGCAGTTTTGACACACTTGCATTGTGGTGCTGTTCGTAGACGTCATAAGGAGGGCAGTACCACGCTGTGTGAAACGTGTACGATTCAAGTGTTTTTTTTTTGTTGTTGTTGTTGTTGTGTTGCAGAAGGGGAAACACTTATAGACCCACATCACTTATTTTCCATCATAGTGTGCCTTGTGCACGGAACGAAGTGGTCGACCAATTTTTCGAGCCAGAACATCCTCGTGCAGCACCACTATCTACTCGGTAGAATCAACTTTTCATGACGACCGAAGTTTCAGATGCTGTACGATGCCTTGCTCGACTTTGATCAGAAACTCCCTACACAGCCATGCACCATCCCTGGTTATGCCTAGATGCTGTGGGTGGTGGGCAGGAAGCCATTGCGGGAAGCTTACTCTTGATATGTTCGTACTCGGAGACAACTGCATCGGAGATTTGTTAGATTGGGCATGAGATATCGTATTTACTCAAATGTAAGTGACCCCGATTATAATGGGAGGGTTGACTTTCCAACCACATGATATATGTAAAAACGAAAAAAAAAAACACAAATGTAACGTGAGATGAATGGCAAAAGAAAAGGTACCTTTATTCAAAGAATCGTAATTCGGAAATGGGTTTTTTTAATCATCGTCATCTGAGTAAGAGGCAGAGCTTTCCTTGGGTAGCATTCTCGGGCAATCATTTTTGGAGATAGTTTCACTTTCGGGAAATTTCTCACTGAACACACCGACTCGGGAACGAATGCGCCCCTGACAAGTGTTTCTGGCACTGTACTAAGCTCGCTATCTTCACGCAGTGCCAAGAGCACTGTTGGCTGTATACTTCGAGGAGTTCAGTGCCTGGACGAGCAGAGTATCGCGAAAGCAAAACTATCTCCAAAAGTAGGGGTGTGTGAATATCAAAATTTTCTATACGAATTGAATATGAATACTTAGATTCGAATATCGAATCGAATATCAAGTAATGATGTGCATATGTATTTATTAGCAAGTTTGGCTAATTTGTTATGCCAGAACATTGAAATTGCATTGTCAGTGTTAAAAAACTAGACTAGTAAGCCGTTATACTACAACATTGTGTATTTGGCTCATATTAACATGGAAAATTTTGTAATTCCCACTAGTTATCCTCGCCCAGCCTGTGTCTTATTATACCGCATCAAATGCCTGTAAACTCGGAGGTATTTGACCCTGTGCCACTCATCACTCATCACACTTGCTGTCAAGCAATAAGCTCAGAATTAGGGGTGGCGCTGCAAAAAAAGGGGGGGGGGGGAAGAAAGAAAAAAAAAAGCTCACTCGCGCTGTCCTCAAACCCATGCCCCTTGCTACTGAGATGATGGCTTTCCTGCAAAGTTTAGATGTACAGTGGAACCCCGTTCATACGTTTTTCACCGGACCGGGGGAAAAAAACGTAACAGCCGAGAAAACGCAACAGTGAGGAAAGCTCCGAAAATGAATGAAAAAAAGGGCAGCTTCAACTATAGACAATTTATTTCCACAGAGTGCGCTTAGGACTTAAAAAAGCCTATAATGATGGCTTGCCGTTTCTTTCGCTCGGTAGAAATCGCCACACGTTTCTCAATAGCCTGGAAGGCCGCATTGCTGTCAGCGTCGCTGTGAGGTGCGACGTACCTGCAGAGGTCTAGAGCCGCGACGGCTTCTCCAAAGCTAGGATTTGGCCACTGTCCGGCATCATGCGGCTCGTGCTCCTCGTCGTCACCGCGCCACGGCAATGGCAACGGACGAAGGAATATCCGCGGGAAATTTTGCCCTCTTTGGCGTAATCATGCTAACCTGCTAACGACTGTTTAGTATTGCTGCGGAGCGCGCGCGTCCGAGCAGCCCGGTTGCGCGCGGCGCGGCGTGGGAGAAATGTAAACAAGAGAGGAGAGCTGTCCCGGTAGGCGGAGCAACGCCACTAGCAACGCCAACTTCCGGTTTCACTTTTGCTTCACAAAGAGTGACGTGAGGGCCTCTCCCGAGTTTCCTTCCTCCGCACGGAGGAAGGAAACTAAGGAGAGGCCCTGACGTCACTCTTTGTGAAGCAAAAGTGAAGCCGGAATCTGGCGTTGCTCATGGCGATGCTCCGCCTTTTGGGCCACCCTCCTCGCTTGTTTACATCTTTCGCGAAACCACGCCGCGCTGCGCGTGGTGTCGCGCGCTCGCGCAACATCTGGCAGAGCACGGTGCAGGTAACACAGCGCAACAAGACACGGTGACTAACGCAAACCCGCCCACTCAGCGCCTTTGCCACGGCCCAAAACCTACCAGAGCAACACGTGTGAGCGCTCAAAACCATAACAACGCCGCCATTGTGGCCCAAAAGGCGTGACCATACAAAAAAAAATAATAAAGCAGCAAAAAAAAAATGAGAACCTACTACGTCATTTCCGCCACACTTTTTTCCTAGCGCGCGGATGGGGTAGGGCCTCTCCTTAGTTTCCTTCCTCCGTGTTCCTCCGTGAGTCGACCCGTCCAACAACCATGCGGTGACCCTAATCACAGTGATGATAGTGAGAGCATTTTTCACGAATGGCCACTTAGTGCGGCCTCTCGAACTGCCGTGCGGCTTTTTGCAGCCAGTTCCATAGCCAAGCCCGGCCAAGCCCAGCCAAAACTCGTCAAAAGCCAAAATGGCGGTTGGAGCGCGTTGCCTACTTCAGCCCAGGCGGGTTCGGGGTGCCAAGTTGCGACGTATCATGCGGGAACGTTTTCACAGCTACGACGTAACAGCGGGGTTCCTTATACATTGAATCCTATGGAAGCTATGCCGGGACCGGATGAAAACGACGTAGCAGCCGGGAAAACGCAGCAGTGAGGAACGTAACAGCGGGGTTCTACTGTATAACGCTTCGGTGTGGTTTACAGCCGAAATTTCGCTAGCAGCACAAAATCATCACAAAATTCAACACAAGATCCCCCCAATATTCTTAGATTAGATAGAAACAAATGCTAAGAACCGTGTTTGCTCCCACACAGACAGCTATATATTCGGTTTGTTTTGAATATTCGTACCCATCTGGATATTCTAACATTTTTAAATATCTACTTTTTGAATCGAATACGAATATTAAAAGTTTACTATCCGAACTTCTGCAATATTCGCACACCGCTCTACAAGAGACTGCACAACCATTTCATTCGGGGCAGTACCAAGCCCCTATAAGGTCCACAGATCGAGCCCTTTCGACGGGCCTCCCAATTAAAGAGGGCCTCTCACTAATCTCGCTATCCGCAAATTGTTGACTCATTGACGTCGAGCAACAGAGCCCCGGTGAAGTTTCCCAGCTCCTCAACTATTAAAATTGTTCTTCTCTCGAGGCGGGTTCCATACTGAATGCGCTGCATTGCCATAATGTCACGAATGAATGGAGTCAAAGCATGAAAGGCCGCAGGGTACTGCAGCACTGTAACCGTAAGACCAGGCACAAGCGTGATGAAAATGGCCTCGATTTGAATGGAAATCAAGTTTTGACTTCGGTTGACTTGTCTATGTATTGGGTCGAGACGTAAAGGTACATGTTGGCAAGGTAATGCTAAAGACCGTGGGATTGAAAGTAATCGTTTTAAAGTGGTCAATTATCCTGTTATTCGAATGTAACGTGAGGATCATATTCAAGTAGCGAAAATTATGAAAAAAAAAAAAAACTCTGAGGAAGGATTCCCAACATAGAAAAAGGACAGTGGTTTATTGCTTCAGCAACAGTTGCAGGGGATCGTACTGGCGCTTCGTACGTCCGGTTAACAAGTGGATTTTTCAAGCCACGTAGCCTGCTTTTTGTATTTTCCCTGTCACCGGCAGTAGGCAGTGACACTGCGGTGGTGGTGTTCCTTATCGGCCACGCAGTGCAGAACATAGCTGTGCTTCGCCGGGGCAGATGATGATGATGCAGAGGCTGCGCAGAAATGTTGCGGAGAGTGCATCGCCACAAGTAAATATGGTAATGCCCACCATCTGGACTGACAGCCGCATGCGTGGAGTTCACATTTGCGGCCATCTCCAAGCAACTACCATGAATACCTACCGAGTTTGCATGTGTGCTTACTGGATGGAATGGCCCAAGCTCGCATCCGGGCATAAATCTTCGAATTGTATTTGCACAACACAGCCTAAACTGACAGTGTTGCAGAGTCAAGGTTGCATGTGCAATATCGTGATGTACGTTCGTGACGATGCGTGACGATGCGCGATGGGTGAATTCAAAACGCACCCGTGGCCTTGACCATCGTGAAATTTAAAGTAAAAATTAAGTACGTATTATTTCAATGAAGCACAACACATAGGAAAATTCTGCAAGCAAGTTTTTTGCATTGGTACAGTTGTAAAAAGGCAATGAAATTGATTCTGCCATCAACATTAATTTTTTCAGACTGTTGGATTATGCATGCATTTTTGTGGCACCATTTGTTACCAAAAAATCGGTTGGTGATGTTCCACAAGTTGTTGCGCGTTTGTTAATTTCAGTGTAAGTGGACTGTGTCACGCATTGCCGCATGTAAGCCCTCGCCCCCCCCCCCCCTCCCATTCAGTGTGCTTTATTTTGAACCCTCTTTAATTCGAGCATTCCTGGAAGGGAATTGGACAGTTGTTAGTCAGTGCTCTGTTGTCTTTACTTCATCCTGTGTGAAGCGCTGTTCAAATCCTTTCTAAGAATGCACCATCCAGCCCAATTCAGCAGACTCCTACTGCTTGATCTAGACAAATTTTTGGGCCCCTTTGAGTTTTCTTTATCATGATTTGACTTTACATAGCAGAGTGCCCGTACACAGCATAGCTACAGAACAGTCTATGAAACTCTCCCTATCTTTAGTATTTTTCACCAAATTTCAGTATCTTTTGGCTTTGACAGTAGTATTTTTCAAATTCTAAGGTTGGAAGGTCTGTACCAATATTTAAAGCTTGAAAAAAGACTTTAAGCTTCTGCCAAACTTGGTGGCGGATGCAGAAAGAAATTGCCTACATGTGAATAGAAAAAGCTTTATATGAATCACTTTTGTGATGGAAAAGACTGTGTGGGAATGTACTGCCTGTACTGGCTTTCATGTAGTATTGCCGACTGGTCATGCAGACTTGGCAGGGACCTTCTAAAGGCCTGGGTAATTGGGAGCCCAAAATATAATAGGTTTAGGATACAAAGGATTATATATATATATATATATATATATATATATATATATATATTGGTTTAGGATACAAAGGATTATATATATATATATATATATATATATATATATATATATATATATTAGGTCCAATCGGTTGTGAAATGAAAACCGCTATGAAAATCAAAACTGTTTTATTTGGAGCATTTATATACTTTCCAGCTACTTCTCTACCTAATCGCTGCTCCGATTGAGACACTTTTCGTAGTGTGGTACCAACTTTCCTATACCCTCAGCATAGAAGGCAGCCGGCTGTGCTTTCAGCCTATTCTGTACGCTGGTCTGCAGCTTGTCTGAGTCAAATTCCTGTCCTACTAGCCAGTGTTCCATGTGAGCAAAAAGATGGTAATCAGAGGCAACTAAGTTCGGGCTGTACGGTGGGTAATCAAACATTTTCCAGGGAAAATGTTGCAGGAGCTTCTTCGTTGCAACTGCACTGTGCGGCCACGCATTGTCATGAAGAAGGACAATGCCTGATGACAACATTCCTCTTCGCTTGTTCTGACTTGCCTTTCGTAGACCTTCAAGAGTAACACTGTATGAGGCTGCAGTGATGTCCATGCCACGTTCCATGAATTCCACCGAGAGAACACCATCGCTGTCCCATAACACAGTACCCATACATTTACTGTTCGAGAAGGTTCGCTTGAACTTCTTTACTTTCGATGCATCCACTTTTTGGATTGCTCTTTTGTTTCTTCAGTTTCGAAGCGGACCCATGTCTCGTTCCCTGGGATGATTTTCTTAGAAAAATCTTCTCCTTCATTGTGGTAGCGCTGGAGAAATGTTAAAGGGACACTAAAGGCAAATACTAAGTCGACATGGACTGTTTAAATACCGTTCCGGAAACCTCGCAACACTTATTTCGTGCCAAGAAAGGATTTAGTTTACGATAAAATTGCATCTGAAGGGTCCGAATACCTTTTTCGAAATTCAAATCCCCCGCCACCCAACCGGGGAAGTGGTGACGTTGCATATGCCATCACCACCCCTTGCAGCCATCGGTTAGTAAAACAGCGCCCGACAGACGGCGGAACCAAGCCAAGACAGAGAGGTGGATTCGCTGCTGCAGCTGCTTTTTCGTCAAGTGGCGTAGGCCATTTGGGCATCCCGCGACGTGATATGGAAGTTGAATTCTCTGCTACTTGCAGTTTGTGCGATTTTTGTGAGCCAGCAAAACCAGTGCAGCACTACACGATAATGAAACTACTGAAATGCGAAAGCGTTGGCGGCGCGGAGTCGAGCAAAAATGAAGCCTTTCGACCACCTGCGTCGTTGTCAAGGGTAATTTCAATTAGTTCTTTTTTCTAAAAATGAAATAGAACTGGACAAGTAGCATTTTATTTCGTCTTATAATACAATACAATGCTGTTTTTTTTTGCAACAAGTGGTTGAGGACTAGTGACAAAATTTAACTGAGGAGTTCGTCATCGAGCAAGTACTTGAATGTCCCGAGGGAGTCTCTAATCATGTCCTGCGTTTACCTCAGTTTCTTAATTATTAAGGCTCTGTTTGCGATAATATTGACGCCTTAGAGATTCTCAAGCACTAATCTATCACTTTAGCTTGACTTAATATTTGTCTTTAGTATCCCTTTAAGGCTGCGCCCATTTGCTGTGTTTTGTGATGGTCGGTCAGCATCTTGGGAACCCACCTTACACAGAGATTGCGGTACTGGATGATGGTATAGAGAGCTGACCGGGAAATTTCGGCAAATAAATCGCCCAACACAGAAATTGTGAACCGACAATGTTCTCGAATTACCTGATCCACTCGTTGAACAAGATCATCGGCTAAGACTCGCTGTTCTCCCTGCCCACCTCCATCATGACCGTCTGTGCATCCTGCTTCAAAGTTCCTGCGCCATTGCCGCACTTTGCTGCCGCTCATGAAAGTTGTACCGTACACATCACTGGTTAGTCAATAAATTTGGCGACATTGTGCCCCTCAGCATGCAGAAATCGAATGACAGCATGCACTTCACACTTAGCTGGAGATTCTATTGTTCGAGGCATGTTTGCATGCTCATTGCTTGCTCAGAATTGACAACTGCGACCTTACTAATCGACGGGCATACTAGAGACGTTACATAACACATCTGTGCACAGCGTCATCGGATTTTCACTGTGGTTTTCATTTCTCATCGGATGGGACCATGAAAAAAAAAATAAATAACCTTCGTAAAATAAGTAACTTTATTCCTCAAGAGGCCAAGAAAGCTTGTCTGCGCACTGTTGCATGCACACATGCTTTCAAGTGACCTGGTCAGTGTATTTCAACTATTGTCATGCCTTTGCAAAAAATAGATGAAAATACAGTGTTGCATGCACCAGATCACCATCTGCTGGCAACTTTGGCAGAGGTCAACTGCACTCTAACAGCCGAATTATTGCAGGCTTTTTCATGACAGTCGTCCACTTCCCTCATTTATCACAGCCATGGTCAGTGCAGAAATAGTGTCGAGCTAGCGCCATTTGAAGCTGTTGGACGGTTCTGAGAAATCAAAATTGGTAATAGCAGCCAAAGAAATAACCCAAGACTGTGTTGTTATTTGGCATGTAAAGGAACATACACTGGATGCGCGGAACATACAGCACACACTAAAAACCGCAAATGCAGCATTTAGAATTTAGCGGCTTTGCTTGTCATTTGGGTGCACTTGGTAACAACTGCATGGACAAGTTGTCGCGACTTTCGGTTTTGAGGATGTTCCAGTGAACTCTTAAAATAATACCATTGCTCTTTTTGCTTGATTCCGGGGTGGCTTAATTAACACATAATCATCCAGGTGGAGTCAAATTATCAAACAGCACACTTTAAGGAGTCTGGAATTTCAGTTGTCTTTATATATTACATCTTTGGGGTGAGTGGCGATACTGTGAAGCTGTCAGAATGATCGAGCATGCCCAAATTATTCGTCATCAACTGTGCAGTCATTTCCATCTAAATGTCTCACTCCCAGTGCACACGCATTTTTTTTTTTGTAGACTGCAATTTATGCAGCTGTATTCTTTGCCCTGTAAATGTAAATGGCCAATTTAGCATGGAATATTTCATTCATATTTCACTTTAAAATTCTCATAGCTTTTCATCACATGCCTCTTTCAGTGTTGAGTTGTTGTCCCCCTGCTAACACGGGCATTGTCCATGGTGCACAATGTGTAGGATCAAAGAGCACGTTACTGGGAAACCAGACCCTGGCTACTGCAGCTTTGAGGACATATCCAGCAATAATGATTGAGGCAGTAACCAGAATTAAAGTGAAGGCTTTTTCACGTCGCAGTAATGCTGCAAGCATGCCTGTGTTTCAGAATGAAATACATGTCATATATAGTATCGTGAGTATTCGGAGAAACAGATTCATTTGGCTAGGCCTCTGTGAAAATCACTTCTTTGGTTCAAAGTGAAGTCGAAGAGTATAGTAATTGTAGAATAAATTTGAAGTGAACAGTTCCAATAGTTGTGGTATTTGCATAAAATATTGATATAAGAGCTAGACTTTGACAAATCTTAAATAAAGTTGGTTCTTTACTTGCCAAAAAGGAAACATGTTTATATCTGGAGTCATTTTATTTTCAGAGTGCTGTTATTCAGATATTTTCATGCAAAAATGCAGGTTCAGTATTTATGACAACTTCAGCAGCACAGAAAATTTGTTTACAGACTCTTGCTCACTGTTGTGTTTTCAGACTACATAGATTTTGTGGTTGAGGTAGCGTGTTTTGTGTTCCCCTGTCATTGTGGTGCTGCAAAGTGCGACCTTGACTGTGCGACATTGGCAGTTTATGCTATGTTATGAAAATTGAACTTCATGCTTTCTGTCTACACACGAGCTTAACCTGTTGCGTTATGCAAGCGCACAGGCAAGCTTGGTTAGCACGCTTGCTGCTTTTGCAGTCCTCAGTATAGCTTGTGCCCATGATTTGTGGCCCGATCACCGATGAGTGGCAAACTTCCCACTATGGATTACTGTGCACCGTTATGCCTGCCTTGGCTGTCAAGCCTAACCAGCGCTGTTTCGCAGGGTGTTGGATACCAAAGTTACGGTTTAGTGCTACGTCGATGCAGATCTGCTACAACGGCCACACAGCTCTCGGGGACCTGTATGGCCTCTGCAAATAATATTAAATAATCGAGCAGGTACAGAAATCAGTAGGCGACTGTAAGCAAATCTCTTTCGCTCATTTTTATGGGATGCGACTTGCTCACCAAAACCAAAGCTGTTGATTAGACATGTTTTAAAGCTTACCATAGTTTTGCACATACACACACTATATAATTTTTAAATTGTGATGTTGAAATCGGCGGCGGGTATATGCAAATTTCAATTTGAGGTTTGTCTTCACGGCAGTGCAACTTTTACCTTCAGGGGTGATTTCACAGCAGTGTGGGCCACACTGCCGTGAAATCATCTTTAGGGCTAAGGTCTTCGCCATCAGCATTGCCGAAGCGGTGGGGAACAGAGCTGCTGGCCCAATATATGATGTAAATGATTCGTGCATCTATGAATGGAGGCTCCTTTTTCAAATATTTGAGCTTTGTATGCAGTTATATTAGTAGGTTATATGTGTGCATTTCTTTTCTTTATTATTTTTTCATTTTTTTTCCCCTGGGGTGTTCCTATAGCAAAGGCAGGAATGGAGACTGCTTGCATATCCTCACTCTGATTTAAACAGCCAACAGGAGAGGGACTGGTGTTGTGTACAGACGAATACATACCCCAACCTGCACCGCCTACGCAGAATACACCCCACGAGGTTCACTGACGAGTGCCCGTGGTGCACAGACACCTGCACTAAAACGCATCACATGGGAGTGCCCCAGGAGCCCTCCGCACATAGACAGCCCCATATTACACCAACATCCACTAAATGAGGAATAGGCAGTGGGAGGCATGGCTTGCGGACGAGGGTCGGGAGAGCCAGTTGGCTCTTCTGGACCAAGCCCAGCGAGCCGCTCGTGCCAGTGGGGCCCTGGACTATGGGCTCCAACCATTGTGCTTTATTTTATTTATATTCAATAAAGTTTTTACTCTCTCCCCAGGGGTGTTGTGATTAGTGTGGCTTATATGTGGAAAAACGCTTATATAATATGGAAATTTGAACCAAAGTGAATATCAAATAGCATAATATTCAATTGAATATTTGAAAATATTAAATATTTGCACGAGCCTAATTTTAACACATTTAAGTTTGGTTTCACAACTATTGTCTCTTTTTTTTGCCTATTGCAGTGGACATCTGGTCAGTTGGCTGTATAATGGGAGAAATGATCCGAGGTGCAGTGCTCTTTCCTGGCACAGATCGTATCCTTTTTGCCTGTTTAATCTGGGGTCATTCATATTTAAAACTGTGTGTGTTGCTTTGGTCACTTGCTTAAAACATGATCTATAAAATTGAGCATTGCTTTTTCAAGAATTAGTAGAAAAGTCAGCCCTTGTCTTATACTATGTGTCCCAACTAAACGTCACCAAGAATTTAAAAGTAATGGAGGCCTTTACGCAAACAGCAATCACTGTATTTTGATGGGTGTTGTTCATGCTATTCACGAGTTCTTTTTATTGTGCTCGGGGTAGCCAATGAGCTCGGTCCTGGTTAACCTCCCTGTCTTTCATTTATCCGTTTTCCTCTCACTTATTGTGCTCAAGCAGTTATCTAATTATGCTTAATTAGCAAAAAATTAATTAACTTATGGAATAAGGTGTCAGTGCAAAAGCTGTGGACGATGTCGAGAAATGACAAATAACATGAACCACGTGTATTCTTTTGCCAAATGTGGTAACACTTTTGTCATATAGAATGGGCATTGTTATAGTACCATATTTTCTGGACTATAGCTCATGTTTTTTTTTTCCCCCCCAAGATGTTCCTCGATTTGTCTTGGACAACGGTGCAACATATATATATGCCTGAAACCATGCACGCTAGCACGACCGATTTAATAGTTTTTTTTCCCGGAAACACCACGCTGCAGAAGTAACAAAAGCGGTGTGTGTGCCCATGTCTCTAAAAGCTATTCAGAAGCTGACGGTGATGAGTCCCGGCGCTGCCGACCGAAGTAGCTGAACTTTTGACTGCGTCGAAAGATGAGGCACTCGGTGACTTCGAGTGAAGTACAGTTAAACCGAACTTCACAAACTTCAATATAACGAAATTCTTGCTTTAATGAAGTGTGCAACTTTTTATAACTTGTCTCCATAGAACACCATATATTTTGAACATCAGATAACAAAGTATGTTTATACACGACTTCAATACAGTTAAACCTCGATATAACAAGCTTCAATATAATGAAATTCTCAATATAGCAAAGTATTTACATTTTCATAACCTCTTGTCCATAGAGCACCGTGTATTTAGAACCTCATTATAGTGAAGTGTGCTTGTATGTGGTTTCAACATGAAGTTTCACTGGTGCAGCAAAGGAATGCCGAGACAATAAATGGATACTTCTGCGGATGCAGACGGTTTACAATTGGCAAATCTCAAAACGAGCGACTGTCCAAGTGGAGTCTCACCATGTTCTGTACGAAGCCCAAATGCAATAAGATCCTATTGTGCCCCACGCACTGTCTTCATTAGGTGCGAGTGAAAGTGTACGAGGGTGACACAAGAAAGATGGTGGCGTCACGAATGCCACCTTCTCGCACGAGCAAAGGGAGTGCGCTTGCAGTAACGCAATCAAGCTTGTGCGAGGGGGTGCTTGATTGGGGCAAGTTGGCGCACATCTCAACTGTGGCTGTGCATGGCTGTAAGTCTGGCTGAGCACATATGCAGCCATGCACCCTGCTTTAGAGGTAATCTGCTGCGTTTGTAAAAAGTGGGCATGCCAATATGGCATGGCGCCATGTAAGCTGTCTTACTGCTTGTTTAGTATTGAGGGTTACATAATGTCGAGTTTCAGTGACCCGTTGGAGCGAGAGGCAGATGAAGCATTCACTCGCTGCCGCTGGCGCTTTTCGTGATGGCGTTATCCCATTGCAGGCGATGCTATCAGCTGCGGGGGTGGAGTGGACGTGAGAGCATGGCTGACTTCTCTTAATTCGTACCGCCAAGATGAAATCGTCGACGTACGTAGCATGAAACTGTATCATTTGTCGCCAACTCCCAAATTTGTCTAAACAAATTGTTTTCTCATCCAAATTTGCTCTTTTCGATTGCCCGATAATTTGCAAAATTCTGTGGCCCCTTTCCATGTAAGAAAAATCGATCAGGGACTACTCATTTGCATAAAAGGTCAAATTTTAATACAACAAGATTTCTATATAATGAAGCAAATTGCCGATATTACCGACTTCATTATATCGAGGTTTAACTGCGTAACAGACTTTTACTGCCGCCATGAAGGAATGCTGAGAAAATAAATGGAAACTTCCATGGATGCAGATGGGCAAATGCAACTGCTTGTGAACGTACCTCTCAAATCGTGCAACTGAGAGGATCGCCGAAGCGGAGCAGCGTCATGTTCCGTGTTAAGTCCAAGTGCAATAATATCGCATCTCGTGCACTGCAGGCTTTAGGTGGGAGCTAAGGTGTGTGAGAATGAGAAGGATGGGAGCTTGATGAGCACTATCTTCCTGTGCAAGCAAGGGGTGAGGGGGGGAGGAAGCAAGTTCACGGTGGAAGTGGGGGACTCGTTGGTACTAGTCTCCTTTTCTAGCACGGCCACGGCAGTGCATGGCTGAAAACATATGTGGCCCATGCGCCTCTTTTAGAGATAATCTGCTGTGTGCGCAGAGACTGCGTGAGCCAAGATGGTGTGGCATCGTGTGCCGTCTTCCCGCATGTTTAGTGCATGAGGTTGCATAATCTCGAGTTTGGGAGACGCATTGAAGTGAGAGGCAGGTGAAGCATTTGCACTTCGCGCTGCTGGCTCTTTTCACGATAGTAACGTCCCACTGCAGACAACACTATCAGCCACGGGGGCTGAGTGGACATGAAAGCGTGGCTGGCTCGGCTTTGTGCTGCTGATGTGAAGATGTCATCTACATGGCATGAAACAGTATCATTTGTCAGTGACTCTCAAATTCAACAAAATGATTTTTTTACACATTCAAAATTGCTTTTTCCAATTGCCTGATAATTAGAAAAATTTTGCGGCCCCTTCCTTTTAAAGGGCCCCTCTCTAGGCCCCATAGCAAATTTTGGTTATACGCTGGAAGTTGTTACATGTCCTCTAGGGCGCGTTCTGCTGCAAAAATTTTTGAAATTGGCTCAATAATAGCCGAGGTAAAAATGTTTCAGTGCCGCGAACCCATGATTTCAGCAGGCGAGCTCCACTGCAAAGCGAAGCACTCTCTCCACTCGCCCCGTCTAGCCTCCGCAAGTGAAATTCCTCCCCTGCATTCTCCCATATCAGACCTCGAGGATCGCGTGACACACGTCACGGGGGCCCCTCATTCACCTTATTCTCCTTGCTTTCTTTTTTTTTTTTTCGGACCCTGCGCACTTTCGCTGTTGGCGTTTCGCACAGGCTGTTGTGATTGCCTCGTTTTGCACAGTGCATGATTTTGTGCGCTGTGCACAAGGACACACGACACACGACTAGCAGGATCGCAGAGCATGATCACATGCTGGAACACGGTAGAAAATGGCATAGTTTCCGTGCCTGCACACGTGACTGCACGACCGTGGGAACAAGCAGACGAAGCGGAAGCACATCTCTCTTACTTTGGTGCGAAGTAAAACAAAAAACATGCAGACATTCCGTTCGTGTGTTTTATTATTTCACTAAACTTAAATTTCTCAATTCACGCAACAGATCACACAAATAACAGATGTTGCCTTGAATAATTGTCGAAGTCACGTGTCACCATGAGCGATGTCACACTGCGGACACGAGTACGTAGGCGCAGGGACACGAGCATGTCATCGTTCGGCTTGGAGCTTGGTCGCCGCGAGGGAAAGGGAAAATGGTGTTTGAATTGAAATTTCAGACCTTTCCGCAGCCCATAGCGATGTATTTCTTTGCAAACACGATCGTTAGCACGCATTGTATGCTCTGCGCTTATCAGCTCAATATGGGAAGACCTGGTGAGGGGCCCTTTAAGAAAAATCCATCGGTTATTTATTTGCGTAGAAGATTGAATTTTGATAGAACGAAGCAAATTGCTGATTTTACCGACTTCGTTTATCAAGATTTAATTGTACATTAAAATATGTTTGTTTTTGGCACCTAAGAGAAGTGTTGGTCGAAGTTTTTTTGTGCTACAATCTACAGCCAGTAAAAATCTTGTTTACGGAAATTTAGTGCCCTGAAATTAGCAAG
Organism: Dermacentor variabilis; assembly: GCF_050947875.1. NCBI lineage: Eukaryota > Metazoa > Arthropoda > Arachnida > Ixodida > Ixodidae > Dermacentor > Dermacentor variabilis. Next base: position 176,829,040 of record NC_134568.1, read on the forward strand.
TACAGCATTTTGCTATGAGTGTACAAGCATGCATAATTGCATTTCATCATGTCAACTGAGTTGAAGTAGTCGGGTCTTATACACCAATGCAACTGATATACCAATTTGTGTGGGACTTTGGGTGCCCTGCAGACTCATTGATCATATCTGTGCATTTTTTTTTTTTTTTTCGGAGGCCACAGCAGGCAGTATTGTAGCAGAACGAGAGGTTGTGCTCATTGTGAAGAAGTTGTTCTTGAGAATGTGGCGGTGTCTTCCTATGAGAACCTGCTACTGTCGCAGTAAATGAGCCAGAGGCATCATGAAGTCTGCTGGTTTTTGCTCCAAGGGGCCTAAATTGATGTTGACGTGCAGTGATGGTGCTGTGTTGTCCACCTCAGATGCAGGACATTCCATAACGTCTGCTATAAGGTCGCTGAAAGTGGTGACACAGGTCCCTGTGTTAATTGCCGAGATTATTCATCAGAGGTGCAGAATGTCCATCAAGAAACATGACGAGAATGTGGGCTTTGCACGCACCTTGCATCTGCATGAGTGACAAATTGCCGACTGTGTCTGCTTCGTTGACACTTAACTCATCTATGCGTGACACTTGGTGGTAAAATTACACTGTCGGCACAAACATGAACTGCGCTACAGCAGAAGTCGTTTTGGCTGTCTGCTGCTCTCTGTTGAGGAGGAGATTGCCCTCATGGAGGTGTGTAATGGCCCCATACTCTTGTAAAATGTAAACCACCAGGACGAGTTTTGAAGAGCATTCACGGAGTACAAGGCAGCTGGCCAGAAATGTTGACCTGCTAATTTGGACTGCAACTGTACACATGCCCAGTGGTGTAACAATGTACCCACTGACAGTGCAAATTTGCATTCTGTACCAAGGTATAACAACTTCATGAGATGTGTTACCGGCATTCCAGTCAAGATTTAGGAGTCTGCCCTCATGTCCAATAAAGCACTAATATGCTTTGGATATGAGGCATGTTGTATAAACAAGGCTGCACATTGAGTACCACATCGATGCTCATGGGGACGCAGACATTTCCTTAGAAAGAAGTCCATGCTCGGACCAATCCTTGGAATCTCCAGCTGGCCTAATGGACAAGTGTGTTCGTTGGTGCTCCTGATATTCAGAAGGGCTTGTATCGTGGGCTGAGCCTACTCAGTAGTTTGTGACAAATTATCATTGCACTGGCAAAACAAAGCACTAGTCCAAGATGGCCAAAATTCTTGCGAGAGAATGCATCCAGTAAACTTCTTTCAGAGTGCTAGCTTGCGAAAGCTAATGGCAATATTTTTCTGCCTTCCACACAACTACAGCTGTATTGGCAAGACAGCTGAGCCATGATCTCATGACTGAATCACGAAACATTGCATAGGGGCCATAATATGTGTCAGTCGCTTTCGAGGACATTCGACGCTCCACCCATGGCGAAGCATTAAACATAGTCACTCACAAACGAGACAAACGCGCAAGTCTTTAGCATCTGGAAAATGCATTGCTATGAAATACCGGCCGTGGTTGATTTACAAAATTGATTGACATGCTGTCTGGTCCCATTAACATGTGCATTGTTCTATGGCGTCAAGTGTTATCTTGAGTATGGAGGTTCGGCAGTCTTCACGTGGTACACTTATGACACAGTTAGCTTTAGAGTGTAGCAACTGCCACAAAGGTGATGCAGATTTGTGAGAAAAAATTGGCACTGGTGTCCAATTGAAACAATCTGTAGGAATGCACATTGCCGTGGCCACCGTCTGAAAGGCACCGCAGTAGGAATTAGCCTTTTCTTTCTTGCCTTGTTGCATGTGGGACTTTTGCCGCAAGTTTGAAAACGTGGCAAGAGATTTTTCTCTCGCCCTGTTGGCTATAGCTGTCACGTTTGTAGGAAATGGAAATGACTCAAGTTGTTCTGGGACATACGAAACAGTATTCCTTGACCATTGGTTTTGTACAGACATCGATCAATGGAATAAGATCATTGAACAGCTGGGCACACCATCGCAAGAGTTCATGCGCCGTCTGCAGCCAACAGTGCGCAACTACGTAGAGAATCGTCCTCGGTATGCAGGCTACAGCTTCGACAAGCTCTTTCCAGACGTGCTGTTTCCTTCCGATAGTCATGAGCACAGCCGGCTGAAAGGTGAGCGCTTTGTTGTGGCCATTGAGCTTATCGTTAAGCACAAGCTTTTCAATGTATTGGACTGTGTCATATATACACAGCTTCATGGCATCTCTAAGTGCAAGATCTTGTCTCTTCGTGGCCCCGCAAGGGCATATTATGTTTGCTGGGAAATTTACTGTGCCACTTTACATTTCTGTGTGCGCATTGCAGCCAGTCAAGCACGTGACCTGCTCTCCAAGATGCTTGTGATTGACCCAGAAAGGCGTATCTCCGTAGATGAAGCCCTTGCTCATCCTTACATCAATGTGTGGTATGATGAAGCCGAAGTGAACGCGGTGAGTGACCCTGAATAAGTCTCAATAGCTTGAAGTGTCCCCAAGTTCTTGAGAAATGTGATTCAGGAGTAACAATTTGCTGATAGGTTTCCACTAGGGATGTGCGAATGTAACATTTTCAAAAACGAATCAAATACGAACACTTAGCTTCGAATATCGAATAATAATATGCACATGCATTTATTAGCAAGTTGGGTTAATTTGTTATGTTGGAACCTTGCAATTTCATTGCCAATGTCAAAAAACTGGTCTAGTGGGGCATTATACTAAAACATTGTGTATTTGGCCCATGTTAACTTGCAAAATTTAGTAATACCCACTAGCTGACCTCGCTAGCCTGTGTCCTATTATACCGCACCAAATGCCCGTAAACTCGGAGGCATTTGACCCTGTGCCAGTTGTCACTCATCGCACTTGCTGTCAAGCAATAAGCTCAGAATTTGGGATGACACTGGGAAAAAAAAAAGAAAAAAAAAAAGTGCGCCTTTGCTATCGGCAAACTCATGCCCCTTGCTACTGAGATGCTGGCTTTCCCGCAAAGCTTCGACGTTCAGTGGCCAAGTGTGCTCTACAGGTGAAATTTTGCTAGCAGCACAAAATCGTCACAAAATCGCCCCAATATTTTCAGATTTCATAGAAGCAAATGCTGAGAACCGTGTTTGCTCCCGCACAGCCAGCAATATGTTTGATTTGACTCGAATATTGGTACCCAATGGGATATTGTAACATTTTTGAATATCTATTTTTTGAATCAAATACAAATATTAAGAATATAATATTCAATAATATGGGAACTTTCGAATATTCATGCACCCCTGGTTTCCACCTTCAGTTTCCACCTTCTTAAAATTTATTGATTGATTGAGTCATTCGATAGATTAATGGCCTAAGGGCGGGTGCTGGCCAAAGAGGGCCAGAATTCTTGAAGCGAATGCTGCATTTTTAAAATACGTTAAATGGTCCTGAGCTGGGTTCTCCTTAGAAGTTTTTTAGGGATGGACATCCTGCAACCAAAAGGTTAAACTTATTTTTTTTTTTTTTTGATGCTGTGACCATTCCTTCATCATTTTTCATTTTGGAATAATTAACGAAACAAATGTGAGCCAGCGACACAGCCTATTACGACTGCCAAATACCGCTGGGACAAAGAAATGCACAGCTCATCAGTGTCAAAATGTGTGCCGGCAATTCAAATCTGCGTCAGCCAATAAGAGCGTTTCCTGTGTACACATTGCTGCAGTAACGAATTGCAACACTAGCTATTCCTCTTTTTACTCCCCTCTTTTGCTTTTATTCTTGCATGGTGAAATACCACATTGCAACTATCTGAAGCTCTGATCCTCCGATCTCTTCTCTTTACGACTGTTCCAAAATGGGGATGTTTCAATAATGAAAAGGCTCGCGATCGGCTTTGCAGTGGTACCTCCCGACACCCTATTTTTCTACCCAATTTTTGTCGGCAGCAGACTAGAAACGTGAGATTTTCTGAACTTCTACCTTGCATTTCTTCCTAATCATTTCCTGCATGATGAAGAAGCACCTGAAAATCGCTGGAAAAAGAAATACCAAGAAATTTTGACTTATCGTTAATTTCATTTTTGCTTGTGGCTAAACATAGTTAGAATACAGTTGTATTTAAACCAGCTACCCTCACTTTATAGAAGCTTAAAGAAACATTACCAATATAAAAGTGCAATGCAGAAAAAAACAATTCTTAACCCTTTCGCTGTCGGACCTTTCTGGCTGTGACGCACCCCCAGTGTCGGCTTAGTTTCAGGGAACGAGCATAACAGGGAATGAACATAGCAATTTATTTTTGATTATGATTGGTATACAAATAACATAGTCAATTCAATATGCACATTTCAGTGTTCTGCAGCTGTTGTTAGTAAACATCATCATCATCATCAGCCTGACTATAATATCCGTTCAACATCCGAATCTGATGATGCGGAACCCTCTTCCTCACATGCGACTCTGTCCGAGTCCGAATCCGAGCTCGGCTCTTATTCTGAATCGGAATTGAGCCACCGCTCCAATGAGCAGATGAAGGTCCCGCGTGCTGAGCCATCCGAAAGTAACCGCGCGCAGGGAGGATGCGCTTTCAGTCGCCCGCACAACGGAGATAAATGGGACGTTGCGTGATCAAGAAGACAGAGGGAGATAGAAAAAGCCTAAACAAAGTTCGAAGGGCTTTACGTTTACTGCTGCAAGCCGGAAGCGAGGGTGCGACGAGAGAGCGAAAGCAGCAATCGAATCACTCTTTTCGGAGAGGCAACGGCACGTGCGCCTGAACTTGACGCGCCGTAGCAGGCACACCAACAGAAGAAAAATAAAAACCTTCAAACGAGCGGAGATGGCAGAACAACCCTTGAACCCTTAACCACACGCGCGTGACGCATGATCAGCGAACGCAGAGCCACCGTGCCACTCAGCAAAGAGAAAGTGGGGAGTGGCAGTCGCACCGTACTCTTCAATACATGGAGTAACACAGGTCGAGGCGAATATACGATCTTGTAGAAAGAGTCAACAGATGGCGTGGCCAATCCAGGAGTGCCAGCTTTGCGCTCAGGCGCGAAATTTTGAACGCACGATAGAGAACGTACCGGTACGTCAGTGACACTGTGGGGGGGAAGCGCGATGACGTACCGGTACGTCCGTGACAGCGAAAGGGTTAAAAATTGAGCAGTTTATTTAAGATTATTACTGTTTTAGTAAGAATGACAAGTACTGTTGAGTACAATAATGACATCACCTTAGAGTACTGCTTTGGAGGCACATGGGACTACACACGTAACCTTTTGCGGCCATAAACCTTTACCCAATTTGTGAGAAGCCAACAAAGACACCAAGGAAAACATTGGGGAAATTACTTGTACTTACTAATTGAATTAAAGAAATGATAAATTAATGGCAGTGAAAGTGTATGAAAAAACAACCTGCCTCAGGTGGGGAACGATCTCATGTCTTCGCATCACTGCATGCGTCTCATGCATCAGAGAATTCTGTCTGAAAGACTCCTTTATGTCAGGTTTTGAATTCATTGCCATGTTCATTATTATGCCCAAAAATTCCTTGAACTCGGGTACGGATACCGCCTACCATGCCATGTCTTCCAAAGCAACTGTTCTTGCAATGGACTCAAACTTTTGATTTTCTCGATTGCATACCAATTCACTTGTACAATTTCTTCTATGAGCTCATCAGTAAAAAACAGCTGGAAATATTCAAGCTCACTGTGAAGATAGGAGAAAGCAATCATTGAGCCGGGATTTGTCACTGTGAAGGAAATATTCTTGAAATCTTGAAGAGATGTAGTGTGCAGTCTCCAGCTGCCTGCACCACGTTGTAGGAGACCATCACGCGAATCATCGCCTCCTCGGTCATCACAGTCAGTGTCTTCTGACAAGCTGTTATCTGAGGACATTTGATGACCATCTGAAGGCGACACATAGCCATCCTCGGCAATGAAATCATCATCATCGGACTCGCTAAATTCACGAGTTCTGTCCATAAAATGCCCAGACAGAAAACGACGCCATACGTTCAGCAGTACATGCCACAAATTGCGCACCAAAATTGCTTCGAGTGCATTTGATAAAGTGCTGGCCTCAAGAGGCAACCAAAAACTGCAATTTGTAGTTAAAAAATGCTGCCGAGGGATGGTGCAACCAACCCAAATAACTGGAGAATGCGAGCAAGTGTGAATGAATGCGGGCACTGTGACTGGAGCTGATATTTTCGCATGGTGGTGCGGGCCTGACACATGACCGCAATGGGTTAAAACACACATGTAGTGCAAGTGAGCATTGAAAGCACATTTGTATACTTTGTTTCCCTACTTTCGCATAGCGTGCATCCCACAAAGTGTTTTTGTTGTGCTTCTTAAAGTTTTTTTTTGCTGTCTGGTGGCACAGATGGTGGCAGTATAACACTGACCTAGGACTGCATTGATTGCTTTACCAACATTTGTATTAGCTTGAAAAGACCAGTTGTGTGCTGGGTTGAGTGTAAATAGACTATGGTTTTTTAAATTAATCATGTGATGTACTGGTTCATGTTGCCTTCTCTTGTATCTTTTGGATGAATGATTCCTGGTTAACTTATAAGCCACGTGCAAGATTACTCGGAATAGTATTTGGATGACACACGCCACATTGTGGTAGGACCTCTTTGTGCTTGTAGCTTGACATAATATTCCTGGTTTTTGTGGTGCCTTTATTACAGTATTTGCTGTTGTGCAAACAAGGTGAAAGCTTTGGCAAGACTAGTTGTTTTATGGGTACTTGTTCTGTGGGTTTTGCAGCCAGCACCTGCGTCATATGACCACTCCGTAGATGAACGTGAACACACCGTGGAGCAGTGGAAAGGTGAGGCCTGTTATCTTTCTTTTTCTTTTTTTGTTGTACCTTCATTGAACACTTTAAGGCTTGTCGAGTTGCTGTGCTTAAGAGGGTAATATGATTGTTGTTAGATTTTTTTTTATTGTTATACTGTAGCAATTATATGGACACTCCAGGCACATTTCTGCCGCCTCCGTAATGTTCCATATTAAGTCCAAGACTGGTAGCATCATTGCCGTGTGCTGGACTTGCAAGTGAAAGTGTGCGAGGGTGAGCTGATGATGGTGGCTCAATGTCATGCGCTCAAGAAGGAAAGCGGGGAGGAAGTGTGCTGTCTTCTGTTGCGCAAGGAACCGGAGGGGAGGGAGGGGTGGTGGGAGGGGGGGGTGCTGCTGTTTATGGCGCAGCTGTGCAGGCCCTATCTTGAAGGCGATCTGTGCTGGGAATAGAATGCGTGCTGATACAGGGTGTCTACCAACCGGGAATTCTCTGGGATTTTGAGTAGTCTTGAAAAACTCAGCAAATTTGTGCTTCTATCAGGGAAAATTAGCTGTAATTTTATTGAAAGGAAACGAAAGTCGCGGTAAGGCTGGCTCGAGTAACAGACGGGAATCGTAACGAATCGTCTTTGACGCCCTGTCGTCAGCTGGAGGAGTTGTCAGTGTACAGTCAACGACTGACTTTCCGGATGCCCGATAATTCTGACGGCTTCGCGGCACCAGCACGTGCTCCTTACAGTCAACGTATCAGAACGTCTGAAATTTCGGACGCAAGAACCCTTCGCCATCTGATTTTCCTGACTTTTTGCCGTAGCCGCAGGTCCGAAATGGCGTTAATCAAAGCCACCGCCGCTGCCGTTTTTATTACCTCGCCGCCTCGAACTGGCGCTCTGGCCCGCAGATCCGCTGGCAGCCATAGCCACCACTGCGGCAATGCTAGGCCTAGCTGTTTCGATGCTCACTATTAAGCTTCTTGCTGTTGGGTGCCGTGTTTTTCATTGAAAGAATTCACCGCTGTCAGCAGTGGCACCGACTCTGCCTTTGTGGTCCTCGCAATTGGCTTCGAAGCTCGGAAAGCACAGTGCGTTGCATAATGTCTATTCCCGAAAGTCAGCTTCGCTTCTGTACAGAAAAGTCACTTGGTGAAGCTTATGCTAAAGTATTGCAGTGAAGCATAACAAGCCTACGAAGGGGCATTTGCCAGGGGACACAGTATGTATTCGTTAATTATACACGTGTGCACGCGGTATCTCCTGTCACAGTACAAGCACCGATATACCTAACAAGTGTACTGGCAGGCCTTCAGAGCTTTTTCAGATGTGCCTGTGGTGATTTGAGCCCTTAAGGGCACTAAAAGACATGCATTCACTTTTTCCAACTGGCCGATTTTTTGGCCGTTCTCGCGTCCCCTAGGGAGTTTAAAAAATCGGTTGTTGACTGTACAGCTGACCAAGAAGATGCTTCAAATGGTCCATGATGCGAACGCCCGGCGGAAGGAGGACGAGAACAGAAAGGACCTATGCATTGAGGAATGAACGGGAAAGGAGGCGTGCTGCCGCCGCTTTGAAGGAGCTTGAGCTCATAAAACAGCGTTGGCTGATGCCGAGATGCAGGTGTCCCTCATCCAAACCAAAATAAAGTATTTAAAGCAGTGAAGCACAACACTGAGGCGTCGTGCGCGGTCTGAGAGTATATCGGGACAATTGTAGTTGAATTACGAGCTGTTGAGAGAGAATCTCAATTGTGACAAAGTTCGGGCCTCATAACACGGAGCTCACTATCAGTTGATAGAAATAGCTCTTAGTCGAAAATATTTGCTTCTGGATGCATCTCCTTTTTATTCATATGTGAGAATGTCCAGCTCGATTTGTAATTTTTTTTAGTGCATTTTATTTGCTATGCATTTTACTAACCCCTCCATTCTATTCTCTTTTTGAATAAAATAAACACTACTCCTTAGTATTCAAACTGGATTAAGCTTTTTTAAAATTTTTTCACATGCTTACTAGAGAGTGACAGCATCGGGCGACGTGGTTTCAACTCGTCTTGACATAAAACATAGTTCTGTGTCACTCATGGAAAACCTGGAAAACTCTGGGAATTTGGAAATGTCAACTTGGTAGACACCCTGTCATAGCTTCATGTTCACTGTGTTTTCACCGCTTAGTCCACGTTGAAGCCAGAGGCAGCATGAAGGTCATGCTGCTCGCTGCTGCTGCCGCACTTCCTCACTCTCCGTCGTTATGACAGCAAGTTTCCGTGGTGATCAAGTGAGATGTGTTCATGTTTGCTTGTGCGCACATGACACGACGCTTTTCAATTTAGTAAGTGAATGTTCACAAGTTTATACGTCCGATAAAGCTACTGTCATTACTTCGTATAGCTGTTTGCTAATTTGCTATCACAATGTATGCTTCACCTTTCGGGCAAAACTGCAACTTTTTTTTACATTCCTCTTCTAACTGACCAAAGATTGGGCTCTGGACTTGCAGAGCCCTCTGCATTATAGGATGTTTACTAATTGCTTGCTGTTAAACAGCAGTTAAAAAGGCTATGGTGTAATAATTTGATTAGCATTTTCGGAGAATGTCACACAGTTTGTGGTATGGTCGTTCTCATCTAACCTCTTTGGCATATCTAGTGACCCAAGTTGTCTACTAGCTTGGCCCACTAGGTATGTACAGTAGAACCCCGCTGTTACGTTCCTCACTGCTGCGTTTTCCTGGCTGCTACGTCGTTTTCATCCGGTCCCGGCATAGCTTCCATAGGATCCAATGTATAAGGAACCCCACTGTTACGTAGTAGCTGTGAAAACGTTCCCGCATGATACGTCGCAACTTAGCCCCCAGAACCCGCCTGGGCTAAAGTAGGAAACGCGCTCCAACCGCCATTTTGGCTTTTGACGAGTTTTGGCCGGGCTTGGCTATGGAACTGGCTGCAAGAAGCCGCACGCCAGTTCGAGAGGCCGCCATCGAACTAACGTGCGGCTTCTTGTAGCCAGTTCCATAGCCAAGCCCAGCCAAAACTTGCCAAAAGCCAAATGGCGGTCACATACGACGACTACGTCGCCGTGGATGCTGTTTTCGTGACGTCAGAGTGTCAGAGCATCGCCGAGATCGTTGGGAACTCGGTCGCGAGTGAAGCCGCAGACTGCAATGCACAAGCCGCATGATGCCGGGGAGTTGCCAAATCCTAGCTTTGGAGAAGCCGTCGCGGCTCTGGACCTCCTCCGCAGGTACGTCGCACCTCACAGCGACGCTGACAGCAGTGCGGCCCTCCAGGCTATTGTGAAACGTGTGGTGATTTCTAGTGAGCGAAAGAAATGGCAAGCCACCATTCTGGACTTTTTTTAGGTCCTAAGCACACTCTGTGGAAATAAATTGTCTATAGTTGAAGCTGCACTTTTTTTCATTCATTTTCGGAGCTTTCCTCACTGTTGCATTTTCCCGGCTGTTAGGTTTTTTTTTTCCCGGTCCGGTGAAAAACGTATGAATGGGGTTCCACTGTACTGGCTGCTGTCTTTGCTTGTGCATGGGCCGCACCCAAGAAATTTGGGTCTAAATTTATGAGAAAAATAAGTGCGGTCTTTATGAGAATAATGGTGTGCGTGTGTGCGTGTGTGTGTGATTTCTGTTTGTAACTAACTTCTCATATGCATAGAAGGGAAGTAGAGTTGTCTAATGATGTAGCACATCTTTTTATGCAGGCCACTAAAGCAACTTTTTAACCTTGAATACAGAGCTTTCTTTTTTTTTCACAATAAACTGAAAATTTTTTTCCCCAAGTGGTCTGCTGAACCTTCAACACTTTAAATATTTTTCAGTTGTACTTTGTTGAGTCGGGCTACTGTTTTTCTTTCCATTCTGGATTTTTTTAATGTTGCGTGGGGAAAAAATTCTTACTTTGCAATTTTATGGGTTTTTGCCGATGCCAAAAGCACTCAACTTATTTCAAGATTTAAAACATTGACCGTTTCGGCCATCGCATCACTTCATTGGCTTGCCATACCCACCATTTCAACAACTGTATCACACAACATACATTTGCAATAAAACGGTTGGAGCTCTCTAGCTCAGCTGGACAAGAAAAATAGTCTCCCCAAAATGCAAGAAAACTTTGGCTAACGAAAGTAAATGGGGAGAATGAGTTTAGAACTTCTTCAAACACATAAAAAAATTTCAGTTGTATCTGGGATCATCAAAAGATCATTGGTTGCTTTGGTGTGGAATAAACCATTCATATTTTCTAAGTGCAGAATGTCCAGTAACTTAAATAGGATTCTTTTTTTCTTTAATAGTTGGAGGTCTATTGCCAGTACTTTCTCAATGTGTCTTTTTGTGTGCCATCTACTTGAGCTGCTCATTGTGTTTCATGATAAACCAACCCTGTGTTTCATGATAAACCAACCCACCCAACAATCATGATATGCTGTATAATGTGCACACAGAATCGTTAAGTGCATTAATAAGACTCTTCTCTGCTTAAGATCTGAGAATGAGCCACTAATACGGTGATATCTGGCACAAGTGAAACTAAATCTATTAGTCTCTGCTGGGTTCCAAGTCACATTGGAATACCCAGTAATGAAAAAGCAGATGAGTGTGGATCAAAGGCTGCACATAGTCACTAAAGCAACAATGCAATTAAAGGCAGTCTTCAAGCTATTTATCAAGTTCTCTTATCAAAGTGGCAGTGTGAATGGGACTTATAAGATAATCTTGTGAAACCTCTCCTTGGTCAAAGGAAAATGTGCCGCTGCCACCAAGAGCATTTGATTAAAGCGGTTCTATGCGGTGCATCTATTTATAGGACACCCATCTAAAGCACAACTATTTATTGAGGAAAGAAACAGCAACACATATGCAATGAATGCCTATAACTGCTTAATTCACATTTTAATTGCAAGTCATGATATTTAAAAACAGAGGAAGTACTTTCATGAATTATACAGACAACGCACACCCCTACAACCCATTATAATGTTAGATGAAAATGCACTTGTTTCATAGGCCAACATATGCAAGCAATTAAACTTATATATTGCTTGTATAACTTTGTCAGAATTTGTCATGTTTTATGGCTGTCACATCACAGCCCTGGTTGCTTTTGTGACATAAAACAAAGAAAGCTTGCAGTGTAGTAAATGCCTTGTTTTATTATTCATGTATTTGCAGAATTGATTTACAAGGAAGTCCTTGAGTATGAGCAGACTCACAACAGCCTTGGAACTCCTGGTCGCAATGCTTTGCATGGCTCCTCACAAGGTGTGGTACAAAATACTGCAACATAACGGCAATGTAAAACCTAGGCATGCTACTAGGAGTACAGTTAAAACTCGATCTAACGAAACCTGATTTTACCGAGTTCTCGATCTAACGAAGAAATTTATATTCCCCAGCAAACTTGGCTGAACTCGATTTAACGAAGTTTTTCCTGAAGTAAATGAGAAAAAAAAAAAAGTGGTGATTTCTTTCTAATTTTGACACAGACAGGTTCTTCTTCGAGCATGCGCTCTAAAGCTGTCGCGTTAAAACACCTAAGCACCATAGTCACATCCCTAGCTTTATTTTGATGAGGCTGCACGCCGTACCCATGTACAAACAGCCGACTCAACACTAACTCAATTGGGGTGGCTGTGGTTGCTTTCATTATATCATGGTTTATGCAACAGATGGCTGGATTAGTGGTAAATACAATGCCGCAGTAGCTTCTTCGTGTCGCTACATTACAATTTTAGATTCCGAAGCACCAAAAAATTCCTTTTTCGATTTTACGAACTTCCCAATTTAACGAAAAAATTCGAGCGTGGTCATCACTTCGTTAAATCGAGTTTCAACTGTATTTGCATTTTAAAACCACAGTACCTTAATTCAGAATTCCAACAGTGCTGCAGCCCTTGTAACAGCTTCTTTTTATTTCAGCACTTGGTACATAAAGAAGTGAAAAAGCATATCCCTTCTTTTTTAGGTTAGTGGATTGAGTGTTAGTGTATTGAGCAGTTGATTTCTTACTTGCTGTGGTAGCTCACTGGTAAAGCATTCTGCTGCTAAGCATGAGGTTGTGGGTTCACTTCCTGGCAGCATTGGCTGAATATGATAAATGTGCAAAAACGTGTGCCATCACTTCTGTGTGCATTAAAGAACTTCAGGTAGTCAAAATTAATCTGGAGTCCTTCCACTATGGCATCTCAGTAGTCCCAGTGTTGCCTTGGAAAGTTAAAGGTGTCCTGAACTACTCATTGGGCTTGGTGAAAAAATGAATACTTTGTTAAGCGCAAAAAGACAGATGCAAGAAAGACGACAGGACAAGGCCTTGTCCTGTCGTCTTTCTTGTGTCTGTCTTTTTGCGCTTAACAAAGTATTCATGGATTCGCACCAACTAGCCCGCCAACGCATTGTGTTGGTGAAAAAACACTGTCCACAGATAATGTACACTGCTATGAACATTGCGGCCAAATTTTTGTGCGCGGTGCATGAAGCTTGCAATTGGAGCGCTAAGTCACTCTTTTATTTAAACGCTCTCTTTTCAACGGAAGGCTGCTCCTCTTCTGGATGCTTTATTTTGTAATATATCAGATTCCCATACGCGGCTGTTATTGGCCAATAACCAACATAAATCAAGTGTTTGGATCAGTGCACTTCTTTCTACTGTTACTGCATGTATTTATTGATGCAGTTTAATAAACAGACTGAAGTAAGTGAAAATCTGCTTTCGAATTTCAATAATAATTATGTACTTCCGGAAGTAACAGACTATTGTCTGCTCATGCTCGGCTGCGGCCGCCCACATAGGAAATAAACTTTAGCCACCCTACTTACCGGTTTTGTAGCCGTCGGGTCTTGTTAATTTCAACTACCGTAAAATACAGTGCAGTCCACTTATAACAATGCCACATATAACGATATATCGGTTATAACGATGGGTTGACATGTGAGTGTCATTTTATGCATTAGGTCTATGGGGAAAAGAGCCATTTATAACAATAGGTTATTCACCGCATATCGGATATAACGATCAAAATTTTGCTGTCTGGACGGCATTTTCCGTGCCAAATAATCGTAACATTTGCGTTGCTTAGTTCCCTGAAACGAACGGTGTCGAGACGAGGCGATGTTTACCTCCGTAAGTTCGTATCTGCCGCCATTACCGCGCAGCGCGTCCCGCCCCGCCCGCGAACCGGAGAGTACCTGAGTAGGCGCAGCGCGCCACAAGATGGCGCTAGCTGCTTCATGCGCGTCAGCCACAGTCGCTCCGAAAGAGAGAGAAAGAAAAAAAAAAGCGACAAGCAAAGCAGTGCGGTGGCGCCCGTCCTGCACTCAGTCTCTCTCTCTCAGCGAGCGCGATAGCAGGCTGACGCCATCGAAGCAGCGTGCAACCAACGGTACAACCCAGTTCGAAGATGGCGCCAACAAAGCGCAAAGCTGTGTCATTTGACATGAAGATGGATATTTTGCAGGACTCTCGACGCGGCTTCAAGGTGAGCGCCCTCGTGAGGAAGTATGAGTTCGCCCAGTCAACGATATCAACCATCTTGAAAACTGGGAGCACCGCGATTGTGAAGGCAGGAGCTATCAGCGGCCATGCCGATCAGCGGAAAAGGGTTAGAGACCCTTTGTACGCCGATGTTGAAGAGGCGCTTTACCAGTGGTTTATCACAACCCGCGCGCATAATGTGCCTATTAGTGGGCCAATACTTGTCACCAAAGCGAAAAACTTCGCTTTTCTTCTGGGACGCCCAAATTTGGAGCCTGGGGGAGGCTGGATTAAGCGCTTTAAAGAGCAGCGCGGAATCGTTTACAAAAACGTGGTAGGGGAAGCGGCGTCTTTGGACACACAGGCAAAGCAGCAGTGGCTGCAGTCAAAGCTGCCTAGTGTGCTGGAGCGCTACGCGGAGAAGGACATATATAATTGCGTCGAAACTGCTCTGTTTTTTTTTCAAATGTTGCCGTCGAAGACTCGCGCTCTTAAAGGAGATCGATGCCCCGGCGGGAAGCACTCGAAACTTGGGTGACCATGTTGCTGTGCGTTAGCATGGACGGGAGCCATCGTCTCAAGCCTTTCATGATCGGGCGATCAAAGAAGCCAACGTGCTTTAAGAATCAGCACATCGCGGTCCGCTATCGCAGCAATAAGAAGGTGTGGATGACCTGCGACCTGTTCGAAGAATGGCTGCTCGAGTTCCACAGTATAATTGAAGGCCAAGGAAGAAAAGTAGTGTTGCTACTTGACAACTGTAGTACACACAGCGTTAGCCTGAAGCTCACATCTGTTGAATTGATGTTTCTGCCTCCAAATACTACAGCAGGCTTGCAGCTGTTGGACGCTGGCGTGATCACCAACTTTAAGGTCCTGTATCAGTGGCGCATGCTGGAGTAACTAATTTTAGCCATTGACCGCACAGCTCCTGGCACGTCGGGTCATGCAGACCTGACCTGAAGATCAGCCTTTTGAAAGCCGTGCGCTTCGGTTATGGTGCATGGTATGAAGTAAAGCAGTCAACCATATACAATTGCTTCAAGAAGGCGGGCTTTGTGCGTCAGGACGAACTTCCCCAACCCACTGAGACCAACACGGTGGAAGCTGCTGACATAACCGAGCTCTGGGAGCTCGTTCCTACTGGTGACACAGGTGGTGCATCGATGAAGGAGTTTTTGACTGCAGACAGTGCTGATTGTTCTGCGATGAGGTCACCGACAAGGCGATCGCCAAAGATGGGCTGTCTCGACAGACAGCAAAGTTGTGCGACGGTGCCGACGGCAGCAGCGACAGTGACGAGATTGACAGTGGCTCCTTGACCCCGACCTCAATGTCCACGCAAAGTGCACTGTCATCGATCGACTCCTTAATTAATTTTATGCATGCTAAAGGATTGCCGCCAGTGTTCGCGCAGCAGCTGGAATCCATGCACACCGCGGTTGTGAAGCTGAAGCTGCCGCAAAAGCAAGTGCAGATTTCGGGCTATTTCGCCGCGCCTAACCCTTGACATGGTCATTGGTGCTAGAAATAAAGTTTGTTTTTCACAGCCTACTTTCTACATCATCTATTCTTTAGAGCAAGTAGCGAATTCGAGTTTGGAGCTGCAAAGGTATGTTCAGCGTTTTTTTTTTTTTTTTTGATAGCTGCAGTCCAGATATAGCGATCATCGGTTATAACGATCATATTTTTCGTTTTTCTCGATATCTTTATAAGTGGACTGCACTGTACTACGGAAGCACCCAGTTTTGCACAGGTGCCCAGTATTAACATTTCCGAAACTTCAGAATTCTGAAAATTATATGTTAAGCACCCACCCCCTCCTAAGCGCCAGCATCAGCCGAAATATTCACCTCACTGCAGTCGCTACGAGACCGCTAAGGAGTGATGAGGGGGATATTCGCTTCTTTGCAGTGGAAAGGGAAAGACCGTGCTCAGCGAAAAGTCATTCATGGTCATTCCTAATTCTTGTGCCCTTTGTCTTCGTTTCTACAGCAAGTGTACAATTAACTTCATCTAAAAATAGTTGGATGACAACTGAAAAATGTCTCGAGTGGTTCAGATGCACTTGGGGTCCCAACACGAACAATATTCGCCAGTTACTCGTCATCGACCAAAACGAAAGCTGTTGTCGACATAGCAGAAGCCACCAGTACCAACATTGCATATATATATATATATATATATATATATATATATATATATATATATATATATATATATATACACACATATATATACTTACATACATACATACAGGGTGTCCCAACTAACTTGGACCAAGATTTTAAGGGTACCCAAGAACTCTAGAGAAGTCGTACCGACTGCATAGTAGCCATAGTCGTATATACTTATGGCCAGTATTTTTTTCATCACGAAGTATTAATTACTTTTAATTAGTGAACTTCATTATTATTGCTTGAATCGCAAACATATCTATTACAAAGTCGTAGGGCACCTTAAATAACCTTGGAATCAAGCATTTATTTCGTGCTGAAGTGGTCCTGGTGGTTTTTTCCAAGAAAGAACAAAAGCCCGCGAAATACGAAATAGATGCACACTCGCACGCCGTTACTCAAGTGCCTGCAAGCAACCATTGAAAGATATACGGCTGCATCCTTTTATCGCCGCATCGTACAAAGCTCCACAACGCTTATCAATGCGTCAGCAGTGTGCTCTCTTGATGCCGCGGCCATCACATAGCGTGAAGCCCTGTATCGAGCTGCCGCCGCTAGTAAAGCAGTGTATCTGTGGCTATTCGCTTGGGAGTGCTTGAGTAGTGGCACGTGAGCACCTGTCTGTTTCATATTTTGGATGTTTCGCGGGCTTTTGTTTTTTCTCGGAAAAACAACGAGGCAAAGCTCAGGACTAAACAAATGCTTGAATGGGAGGTTATTTGAGGTGCCCAACAACTTTGTAATTGATATGTTTGTGATTCAAGTTCACTAATGAAAAGTAATTAATTATGTAATACTTCATGATGTAAAAAATACTGTCCGTAAGCACATACGACTGCGTCTGCTACTATGCAGTCAGTACGATTTCTGTAGAGCTCTTGGGTATTTTTTAAATCTTGGTCCAAGTTAGCTGGGACACCCTGTATATATATGTGTGTGTGTGTGTGTGTGTGTGTGTGTGTGTGTGTGTGTGTGTGTGTGTGTGTGTGTGTGTGTGTGTGTGTGTGTGTGTGTGTGTTTAGAATAAGTTGTTCAAGAACTCCCTCCGCATGTCATGGGCTGAGTTCATGAGGAAGGGAGAGAAGACTCCTAAAGATAACCTCCGGAAGCCTTTGCACCAAGGCGTGCTGAACTTTGTGTCGACGGCTTGGGCTGCTGTGTCTGAAGAGGTGGCCGCAGGATCCTTCTAGGGGTGTTGGATCGTTTTCGTGTTTGATGGTATTTAGGATGGGCATTTGCATAACCAACTTGCAGGCACTGGACAGTCCGCGATCTGTTCAAGTTGCGTGAGTGTCAGTGACAAATGCATTGACCTCCTATTCGGCACCGACTTGGCATAGTCGTTCGCTGGGTTCAGTGACAATAAGTAGGTGCCAGTGTGTCCCATTATTTACCATTTGAAAATAAACATGCTTCGATTCCGTAGCCACCGTAGCCCTGCCCCGAAGTTTATTCATGGGCCACCATCTTGGATTTTTACTGCTTTGACTGGACGAGCGTCCATATCAAGATTTACCCAATTTTCAGTGAAAGTGGGATGGGTGCTTCCATGATATTTTATGGTAGTAGTTAACACGCAACTAGCCTCGAACCACGTAAAGCTTAAGGTCAGATCATGCGCTTGTTTGCTAGCGTGCACTCACTCCTGGCCGCTCCTTGTTTGACGTCTTGGCAGACTTCGCTTCATATTGAGCTATTAATAGCTCTTCAATATGTGCAAGTCAGATGTGGCTACTATCTGTCGGTCAAGCTGTTGCAGGACAAAGCCGGTCCGCACCACGTAGCACGGCTAGACTGGAGCATATGAGTGCGAGCAGGCACTCGAGCCCCTTCGGGCACAAAACAAATGCTGCGCATACGCACTGCAGTTGCATGGAGCTGCGGCCTGCTACATAGCATAGATACCGTAGCTGCTGCGGGGTGCCGTGACGAGTGCACTGACTGAGCACACTGTGGGTCGCTGAGGAAACATAGTTTGCCACGTCATAGGTGCGAAAATTGGAAATAGTGCCATCTACGTGAACGTCCAAAATCAAATTTGAACTGTGCACCAAGGTGATGTGCAGTAGGTGGAGCGTTGTGGGCATGTGCTGATTCACTGTAGCCGGCACATTGCAAGTCATGTGGAAGCACTCCCAACAGGATGTTTGATTGCCAATCACTCCGCTTCTGTTGAACGCATTGAAGTACTTTTTGCAGCAAAGTATTTCTGAAATAGTGTATTTTAACTTCAAATGCATTCCTCGACTTCGATAAAAAGTGGATCAGGGCCGCTTTAAACCTTACCACCCAATAATCAATTGTTGTCTTGTTGCTGGTTGATTTAGTTATTGAGTACTGGAGTAATAATAGTTAAACTCTCAGCAGTGAAAGGTCCTTTCAGTGAGTCTGATGCCTCTGTCACAGGGTCATACACTTTCACATCGATTCCAGCAATTTAAATATCATTTGCTGTCCAGTGAAGTTCACTGTTGGATCTGAGCTACTCGCAATTTGAGGGGGGTTGGGGGGGGGAGGAGGGGCTTTACCTGTGAATGCCAGTGGAAGCAATGGTCATACTCTGTGCTAGTGCAAAATATAGAACACATTGCAAGTCATTCCTTGCCATGCTGGGTGCTGGCAGACTTGCTTCAGATGAGGTGGTGATCTGCACTCGCGCCTTGTTGTATACAGGCTTGGACTGACCTGAATGCCCATTTTTTGCCCAGCCTGTAGGCTTGGCTTGAGCCATCTGAGCCTCCTTAACTTGAATTTAGGAAGGGCCCGGGCTGAAGCACCCTTGTCCAAGCAAGGCCTGGTCATGTACTAAATCCAACATTAGGGCAAGTACAAAGATTTCTAGCAAGGTTACTTGCATGGAGAGAACCATGAAATTGGTTAGAGGAATATCCCGTCATAAGCTCCTTTGTGCTTCAATGAAATTCCAGGGTTACAGTCAAGCTTGATTATAAAGAAATTAGTTGTAACTAACTAATGGATATGACAATGTAACCATAATTCCACTTGAAATTCTCATACAAAAAATGTGCACCTAAAATCTAGAAGCAGTACAAGCACAGATAAAGCAGAATGGTTAGCTCTGCTGCTGTGTATGGAACTGGTTTTCTCACTGGCTTTGCGTGCAGTGTACAGAGGAGCCGTTGGGGCTCTGTTTGGTGTGGCCATTTGTTGCTTTTTAAAATTTTTCTGCTTTATTTTTATGTACTGCTTCAGCATTCAAAAGTTGCCTCACTTGGCTTCATTTCAAAGTGTATGGGTAAAAGAGGTGCTAGAAACATATAACTTTTCCTGTGG
This sequence comes from Dermacentor variabilis, assembly GCF_050947875.1. Classification (NCBI taxonomy): domain Eukaryota; kingdom Metazoa; phylum Arthropoda; class Arachnida; order Ixodida; family Ixodidae; genus Dermacentor; species Dermacentor variabilis. The sequence goes on from NC_134568.1 coordinate 176,848,784, forward strand.
TAGAAAAAGAATTAATCTTCGTTCCTTTCTTTTTACCATGTTGCATATCTGTAAAGCAGTGCAGTTGGTGCATTGTTTTGTTGCCAGTGGCTAATGCACTGTGTTACATGTGCAGATGGTGCAATAGAGGTGATAGATGGAGACCAGTCTGTGGACCAGTCATCCAATGGAGGGGCTTCAGCAAACAGCTACCATCGACGGCGTTACCAGTCCTAGCTGCATGGGAAGAGCTGTGACAGCTGAGGGGAAACGCACCCAGAAAGCCTCTGGAGGAAGAACTCGTGCACCACCTGTTCTCTTGCTGTCCATCTCTGCAGTTTTCTTCTCCATAACCACAAGCTCAACATTGCTTGCCTTGATTTTCACGACATGGGGCCATGGAGTGATCTTGAGGCCCCAGATGGTGGGCATGCTTGCTGTTGGGCAGATGGTCTTATTTAATAAGTTTTGCCTTACTACAACTTCTTTTCTCCCAGTGAGGTCAAATGAATGGATTATATGACAATTGTCTTTAGGGATTTGCCCAGTAGTAAATGTTGGAATTCCATATGCTGATTGCAGTGTGCAGTATAATGTGCTGCAAGGGCTATGGCAGTGTCCCCGAGAAGAAGATAGTTGGAGAAAAATTCTCCCATGTCAGTTCTGTGTGTGCAGGCCATGGTCTTCCTGAAGTTCTTTGCAGCCGTGTTATGCAAAGTGGGGTTGCATTACTTCTGCCCTATAAATGCAGCTCCTGGCATTGGCTTTTTGTTGGCTTTCTTAAAACAGTTAACATTGGTGGGAAAGCACACATTAGTGAAAGCGAACAGGCGCCAGTGAAAACTGTAAAGTTCTACAAGGCTTCTTATTGCTGAGAGACACCTGTTGCGTTGAAGCCTATGTAAATTTTTATTTTTTATTATTTGTGACATCTGAAGCTGCAGCACTGTGCGAGTTTTATGCCATTTTAGTTCTCTTGCTTTTACGCATGTGGACAGGCTTGTGGGAGAGTGCATCTAGTTGTGTGTTTAGGCAGTTGTCTTTATTGAATGTTTTCTTTTTTTCTGAAGGCGGCAGATGTATCTAAAATATGATGAAGAAAAAGAAAGTGCATGATAGAAAAGAGTAGAATTGTGCTAATTGTGCAAGGTAAATTATTGTCCTTGTTATCTCTTCATAACTCAAGAGATCTGTTGCGAAGAGAGTTATCAAGAATGGACAGGCTTAGTGGTGGGCTTTTATTCAGGCCAACAGCTGAATGAATTTTTCAGGCATTTAATTTTGGCCTCTCTATGACAACTTTTAGCCAACTAGCATCACTGAAAGTATGGGGAAAGCAGTGAGGATGAAAAGTCTGCCCTTAGCAGTGAATAGAGCTTGTGGAGCTGTATGCTCATTGTATGGAGCTGAAATTTGCATGCCTTTAGCTTTTTTGGCAGATTTTGTGATAATTGAAGTGGACTTCTTTGAGGTTTTACAAGTGGCTGTGGCAGAAGGAGCAAGATATGGTGCAGGCCATTGAGGCTGCTTGTTCAGTCTGAGTGCAGAGGTCAGGCCCGAGGCACATGGAACCTAGTCATGCTGCATGCAAGACATCCTATTACAGGAATTGTCTTTTTTTTTTTTTTAATAGGATCTGCAATTGCATATGTGTGCACCATCTGTCTCCGATTGTTAGTTGGCCCTACTGACTCTGTTCTTATACTGTCGTTTGTCTGTATTCTGTTCATTTCAACTTCTCATGTACAAGGGGTTCATTTCTTGTGCTTTTATCATCCTTGTTGTTATACACAAGACTGCTCCGAAGTGTTTGTGGCAGTGCAAAGGCATTTGTTATGAGTGTGCAAAACTTTTGTGATGTGTGATTTTGGAGGAGGGATTTTTTTTTTTTTTACATTGTTTGGTTAGCCATTCAGGATTGTCTGTAATTGCTGCAGAGCACTGAACACATAATTGTGGAAGTGGGCTGTGTTGTGATTGAGGATTGCAATTTCGGTAAGGCACCAGCACAGTAGCCAAGCCTTGGGCTTGTATCCATTGCTAAACATGGGCCTGACCCCCCAGGAACCTTTTGCGTGGGTGGGCAGACAATTTGGCTCAGCTGCTGCTTGTCAGTTAAAAGGGAAATGTGTGAATGTGTATGTTTGTTTCATGTGTAGTTGAGTGACAGAGCAAGGTCGATAGCTGTTGAACCAGGTCACTGACAGGTTTGCCAACTAGCTGCAGGGTCTGGGGCACACCCCACAGGTGATGCAGTCTTTCTGTTCTTCCTGCTCGTCTGATCGGGTAGGATTAGCCGCCATGTCTGTACATATATATACGCAATAGTCTTACTTCCTCTAGAGTCCCACTAATACGCTCTGTACTGATGGACAAGCCCCTTTTTTAGGTTTTTGAAGGACAGGTGGTGAAAAGTGTTTTTGCCTTTTTGAGACGACGTTGTATAAAGAACAGAAAAAAAACACATTGTACATTTTGATTTTTACTGTGACGCCCATTGGGGAGAGAGTTCTTTTGTGTGTGCATGTGTGTGCATGTGTTTCCTCTGGGGAGATATTTCCCTTGCGTTGGCCTTCACTGGAGCAGCCTTCGCAAGCTGCTCTTGCACCATAGGCGTCGTGTTATTGTTTTCCTCGTTTTTGCGCATTTTATGTTGGTTTTTACTTTTGTTCAACAAAAACCAAGGGAAAATAAATTAGAAAAATTCACTGAACTATGCGTGCTCATGTACATTACTTATTTGTAATTGGAAGGAACAGTGGGAATGTGCATAAACACATTCACTGCTTTATGGGTTGCGTCGGGCATGGCTGCTGCGCAGTAGCAAATGCCGGCCTATAACCGTGGGCAGCTTTCTGACTATGCAGCCAAAGCTGCATAACCCAATTGTTTGTGTAAGTGCTGTATGTATTATTCTTGCTTTCAACATAATACAAAGTCGTGTTTCATTTTATCACTTTTAAGGTTTGTGGAACCACTGCGTATAAGTGGCCACATAAAGATATAGAAAAACCTGTGCATTCAAAGACGAAAGCCCAAGGTGGGCCGTGTTAAACTGAAATTGAACCGAAAACCGGAGCTGAAACATTTCCAGCGGAACGGTAACCAAACCGATCCGATATTTTTCCACCAACTTGGAAACCAATTTGAACCAAAACGTTTTGAAAGGACTGTTCCGAACTGGTTTGACCGGAGCTTCAGCACTGAGTGGTCGTTGCTGAAATTTGAGCGCAGACATCTTTTGCATCTATATTCGGCGCTGTGTCTTGCTTCTTGCCTTGGAAACAGTCGTGTGGCTTGCCACAGTAATCTCACTGGCTCACTCAATTGTACGCATGGTTGCCTCAGCTGTACACTGCGCATGGTTGGCATGCACTGATCTAGACAGAGCATCATCGATGCTTTGTTGTGGTCAGCATATAATTGTGCTACTTGTGCTCAGGATATTTGTGTTCAGGCACAGTAGTGCACTGGTTACGCTTTGATTTTCCTGTTGCAGTTTGTGCTATAGTTCCAGTACCTGTATGCTGCAGCTTCTGCAGTGCAATCACACTTTGGGCTTAGTGGAAATTCTCCATGGCAAAGCAGATATTGACAACTTAATAAAGAGGGAATGCAGACTTTGTTTTGCCGGGCAAGCTGGCACTAGTGTTTCAGTGACCACTCTCTAATTATTACAAGTATGGGATTTGAGACACAATATTGCATTTTGCAGGACAAGATTAGCAACAAGGGCAGACAAGAAAACTCCGTTGGATTCTTTAGCAGCCTAGCTAAGATTCAGTAATTACATGTTTGTTAACAGTGGGCCGCCAATGGCACTTAGTTTTAGCTAATGGCAAGCTCATAATTTGGTTTGTAAGTTGTTCGAAAGCCATTACTTAAAGGGCCAATCATGAGGCCACTCACCACCAGCAAATTTCGGTTACATGCTGGAAGTTACACGCCCTCTAGGGAGTGTTCTACCGCAAGAATTTTTCAAATTGGTTCATTAAGCCGAGATATAAATATTTCAGTGCCGCGAACCCATGATTACTTGCCCCCGTCTAGCCGCCGCAAGCGAAATTCCTGCGTTTTCCCATACCGCAGCTGGCGGGTCGCGTGATGCATACGTCACGGGCCACCTCCCCCCCTCTTTTTTTTTTTTAATGGGAAACATTTCTATGCCTACCCAACGAGAAAACCCGACCGTCTGACCCTAACGTAGTTAAGACTATCGCTTTCAAGATAGGGTCCGCAGCAGCGTGCGAATTCACCTTTGTGCTACTTCTCGCTTCAGCTCGAACTAAGCGCCGAGAACACAGCTTACACGAAGCTATAAGCACTCGGCGCGCTGTGTCCCCCATCGTAGAACGCTTTCAAGATGTGGCTCGCGAACAAGCGGCGAGAACACAGGCCCGTGCGGCCGTGCCATACGCAGCCGCCGCAGGCGTACGTTCGTTAATGGTTCGAGGCGGATGGATAAAGCGCCAAAGAGCGATAACGGCTTAAATCGGAGCGTCATCAGCGCACCTGGTGCCGCCACCTGCAGTAGGTTGCTACGCCTCATCAATTCACCTTACGCCACCGTATGCAGCAGTCTGTGTCGCCGCAGCGTTGCCGTTTATACTAGTCGGATCAGGTCTCGTAACATTAATAATGACACCGGGCTGCGTGGAGATGAGCAAGTGGCACTGTGCTTACGCATTCTTGGACAACTCCCGGCCAGAGGAGTTGCTGCGTTAATTCTTTTTCTCTTTTGCTGCGCGGCGCACTTCCGCAGATGGTGTCGCGCACGAGCTGTTGTGTTTGTCTCGTTTTGCTCGCTGTGCACGACAACACCTGACTGGCGGTATAAGTCGGTGCTACATAAACACTGATGCAAACGCAAGTAGTTCACAAAGCGTGATCGCGCTCTGGAACACTAGAAAATTACAGTTTCGCTCTCTGCGCGTGCAATTGCACGACATGGGAACAAGCAGACGAAACGTAGGTACCTATCTCTTGCTACGGTACGAAGTAAAACAAAAACACGCAGACATTCAGTTTGTAGGTTTTATTATTTCCCTAAACTTCATCTAGTGGAGCAACGGATCAAATTACTCCTGTTGCCTTGAATATTTCTCAAAGTCACGTGTCACTGTGAGTGACGCCACATCACGGCGAACTGCGTAGCGCCAGTGGCCCCACTTTATATAAGATTGACGTCGACTGCGGCTGGGAGCGCGGTGCCCGCGAGAGGGGTGCAGGGCGTTTGGTTTGAAATAGCGTGTAGTTAGACATTTCAGCTGTTTTTGCGGCGCGTAGTGTAATACTTTACAGACACGATCATTGGCGCGCATTGTATGCACCGCGCTTGTCAGTTCTAAATAGCCAGACCTGGTGAGGAGTCCTTTACCAGGTGTTTTGAAAACTGCAAATATTTTTTTCCATGCTAAATATATTTTATTCATATATTTATATATTTTAAAACGGGATATATCCTCCGTTTTGGGTCTAAATAAGAGAACTTGCACGATAAAATACAAGCACGCAGAATTAATTCTGAATGATAATAGTCAGTCGTAAGCTATAAGTCGTTTTAGGCCATTTTGAAGCAAAGTTATAACCTGTCAAACTTAATCATAAGAAATGCCCACCTTGATACTTGAAAAGTATCATGGTTGGAAAAGTATAAAGGTGGGCATTTTTTATGATGAAGTTTGCTTCAAAATGTCATAAAACAATGAATTATAGCTTACGACACAACACTCAGAATCGATTCCGTGTGCTGTACTTTACTGTGCAAGTTGCTGTTAAAAACCTCGTGTCCTTTGCTTGCGACCATGAACTTTGCGGTCTAAGTTATGGCAGTCCCACGTTTCTGCGCAGCCGGACCTACAGTAGTTGTTTAGACTTAACTTTTGTTTCGCGATGCCTCACTCGCGGCGTCCATTGGTTCGCAGATACAGAAACCCACGGAAGCGACCACATTCGTACCTACGTGAAGATAAAAGGCCTAACCAAATCCGTTCCATCAAATTTTAAACAATAGATTGGCCCGTGTTTAAATCACTTCTGGAAGACGCATGCCACGATAGCTTTTCGTGCACATTAGAATTTCAGATCGCCAAGGCTATGCAGGATGCTATGCGTACATTTCGGCCATTGGAGAAATACACAGATTTTGATGCGGAAATACAGAGCCTCCGTGCAATCCGCCGGCGAGCGGAGCGACGGTACAGACCATGGCACAGACGGACTAAATCGGTCCATAACTTTATAGAGGCCAGACACATTCAAAAGAAAATTCAGCGTCGCCTTGCTGTACTGCAAAATCAACGCTGGAAATCCTTTTGTGAGTCTCTAGATCCGCGTAAATCTCTGTCCGCTGTCTGAAGAACAATCCGCGGACTTCGAACATCTCCTCAACAGTGCCGTCCATTTAAACCTCTAGCCCTCTATCAAGGACGCCGAGAAGTCGACGTAGCCGAAGATTACTGCGCAAGGATCACGGGTCCGGCGTTCACGTATTCACCTTGCGCACCTATTCCTATTGTCCCCCCTTGCTCCCGAGATACTCGTATGGATGCTCCTTTCTCCATCGAAGAATTGGAGGCCGCACTTGCTGGGTGCAGGCGATCTTCGTCACCAGAACCCGATGGCATCACATGTTCTGCGCTTGCAAACCTCAGTCAAGATTAATCAGAAGACTAGCGCAAATAACAGGGACACAGACAGAGGAGGCAACAGGACGAGCGACGAGCGCTCGTCCTGTCGCCTCCTCTGTCTGTGTCCCTGTTATTTGCGCTAGTCTTTTGATTAATGATGTCACACCAACTAGCCCAGCTTTCTGCCTTGATCGGTCAAGAGGCCAGAGATGCACTTATCGGACTATACAACGCATCATGGCGTGACGGCCTGGTTGCTACCACGTGGAAATCCAGTCGCCTTGTTCCGCTCCTCAAGTCTGGCAAATCCCCATTGGAATTGTCATCTTACCGTCCAATAGCACTGGCCAGCTGTGTCGGCAAGGTAATGGAGAGAATGATCCTTACACGGTTAGAATGGTACTTGGAATTTTACAACGGCTATCCAGAGGTAATGGCTGGTTTTCGATGCGGACGCTCGTCAATAGATGGCGTTATCGACCTTGTAACATACGTACAACACCAGAAACATCTGAAATGAATCACTGTGGCTATTTCCTTGATCTTAAAGGTGCGTACGACAATGTAGACCATCATGCAATTCGGGACGCCTTAGAAGCTGTAGGGATTGGTGGACACACCTTTCGCTGGATACGCAACTATTTGAATGGAAGGTCTTTCTTTATTTTGACTGAAGACGGACCAACGCCATCTAGCTATATACCAGTCGTGGTGTACCGCAAGGCGGAGTACCCAGCCCTACTCTTTTCAACCTGGTGCTTGTTGGTCTCGCTGATTCGTTACCGCAAACCGTTGAGCTCTCCGTATATGCGGACGACATTTGCATATGGGCCTCAGGCGTGACACGTGTACAAGTCCGCGTACGACTTTAGAAAGCCTCAACGGCTATGTCAACATACCTAGGAAGGCAAGGCCTGGAGCTTTCAACTGAGAAATGTGCACTCATTGCTTTTACTCGCAAAGCGATGGCCCCATATGCTTTGCGAATTAATGACCAAACTATACAATATAGACGAAAGCATCGATTTCTTGGCGTCATCTTTGATAGAGACTTCTCTTGGAGCCCTCACATCTCGTACATGACAAGGCGTTTGGCCGCCATTCGGGACCTTCTTGCGTTTCTCTGCGGGAAGTCCTGGGGCGCAACAGTACCATCAATGTTGCAACTATATAAAGCACTCTTTTTGGGCTTCCTGCGGTACCAGCTTACCTGTACTAGAAAATACTTGCACTACAAATACCCGCAAACTCCAGAGTGTGCAAGCACAAGCACTCAGAACTTGTCTCTGTCTCCCAAAAACTACATCATCGATCGCGACAGTGGCCATTGCCAGAGACGCTCCTTTGACAGTCTACATTGATACAGATGTCCTGAGAGCACACATCCGTCCCCTGACTGGGATTCCCTCCCACCATGTTGCTTGCTTGCCAGCACAAAGGCCACACTCAACTTTTGCCAAAATTATTGTAAGACATCAGTCCCACTTGTCATCACAATTTACGCCTACTACACGATTATCAGACCCGTTGTGGGGTCTGCACCGGCCGCAAGTGCAGTTGACAGTTACAGGCATCAGATACAAAGCTGGAGCGCCGTTGCAAGCTTTGAAGCAAGCAACTTTGGAACACATTCACAACGTGCACAGATTGCGGCAACATGTCTACACAGATGGTTCGGTAAAACTCAACAGCTCTGCTGCTGCAGTCATCATCCCGGCAAAATCTGAAGAAATAAAATTAAACATTTGTTAATTACAATTAAAAACGCTTTGTTGACCTTTTTACGTGGCAGTGGCCTATTAGAAAGACTATAATGATCCCATTCCGTCCCTTTTAATGTTTTTTTTTTCACACTTCTATTTTTGTCAGCGCTCTTCTTTCCATCTTTATTTCCCCTTTCCCTTCCCCTAGTGCAGGGTAGCAAACCGGAGGTTTTAACTCTGGTTAACCTCCCTGCCTTTCTCAAATTTGCATCTATCTCTCTCCCCCAACCGACCGCCTGTGCCATAGTACCGAGGTCGTGCACGTCTCCCGAATGGAACACTTTACGCGGCGTTCCCCATCCTTTTAAACTGCGGCCAGGATGGCCGTACTGATACGCGGGGAAAATAAGTGTGGCCATTTATTATGCGCTTCTTCCTCACGCGTATGGTATCATTGTTATAATCATCATCATCATAAGTTTGGGTTTCACCGTTGGTGTGTGTTTCATGATCACCGTGGGCTGCGCTGGGTGTTCGCCGTGCCTTCGGGCTTAATAACGTCGTTAAATGTCACGTCATACTACGAAATTTCATCTTGATACCCTTAGTACACAAACGGCAAACGTCTTAGTCCTCCAAAAAGCATTGAGAACTTTAGTTTGCACAAATCTGATAATTTTCTACCGCACTCCCAGTGCACCTGCAACTTTGTAATTTCTCCTGCGTAAGTTTCTCCTAAAATACACTTTGTGCAGGGGAACTTTTCCGGTTGATGCCTTAAGGACACGAGTTCACAAACGGCAAATGGTTTAGTTCTTTGTAAAGCATTGAGAAGAGCCCCAGTTTGCATAAATTTAAAATTTTCTAAGATGCCCCAATTATCTTGAGGGTAATTTTTTTATATATACATCTAAAATTTGAAATCTCTCTAATATATTGGTCCTAAAACGCTTTTCGAGCAGGTAAGCCTTGACTGATTTTCTTCAGTCTTGAGGGAAACAGTTCAGAGAAAGCAGTTGACGCGGTGCATTTGATTAGGAAATGCAGTGCCACAGAAGACATTCAGAGAAGGCGTCTTCCTCAAGGTCTCATCTCACCTGCTTATCCAGTTAGGACGGGGATTCATGGTACCGATTTCATTCATTGCTCTCTGATATCATGGAGTCTGGCACGGATGTCAGTATTTCAACCTGAAGTAAATGCTATCGTTCATACCACCACAACCCGAAACACAATTTATTCCAAAAAGGTTTCATATTGACATGCAGGATAATTCTGAAACGACGCACTCTTTGAAACCCCACAGTATCACAAAGCGCGATTAAATGAACGTTGGTAATTTTTTACGGCACACCTACACTTACCGCACGCACTTTTAATTTAGCCCGCACATCACCTCTTGACATGCCCAACATTTCCTCTAAATACCTTTATTAAAATCTCGTCCACAACTTGTGGAGATGTTCTTGAGCGAAAGTTTTCCGCCACATCCATTAGTGTCGACAAGTTGGAGAGGAGAGGGGGGGGGGGGGCTCTTGGGAGTGACGTCATGGCCACGACGTGCCAGCTTGGCCAGCTTCGCCTCGCTCGGCTGCCGCGATCGCTCGCTCGCTTAGTGCACGTATGCGTGAGAGCCATGGAAACCGCGCGACTCGTAAGAATTTAAACTTTAGATATTGGTAGCCATGTACAGTTGAAGGGATCTGTTGTTCTTCCAATGCAAGGTGCAGTGTATGTCGATAAATTTTGTTGGATATGAATGCCCGGAAATGGGGCATCGTTATAAAACTGGTGCGATATTTTGCTGAAAACGCGAAGATCCTCTTTAATAGGAGCTTCCATCCAGCTTCCTCGTCTGGTGAGTGGTACTAGTCAAGTGTTGGCATTGTAATAATGCGTAAAAGGAAGAGTTGAGCGCGCATGTTTTAATGAATTAACTTGCTATTTTTCTGTTCTCCGCATCAGCCGCTCAGAAAAAAAGAAACGTTGTTTAGGGCTCCTAGTACGACTGCGGGTCATATACCTGGATGCCAATCGCCAGAAATACAAGCTTTGCGGCTAAGAGGGAGCTTTAGCTCTGAGCCAACTTCGATTTCCATATTTGAATACCTATAAAACGCAGAAATGCGCTTACGACCGCTGGACCGAGCTGGACGAGTACAACCGCTGGACCGATTAGAGGAGGAGGAAATAACTTTATTGTGTGCCGTGCGAGTTGGTGGGGAGGGCCAAAGGCCCCGACTAGGTGACGGCCAGGAGTTCGTGGGTCCTGGCGGCATCCTCGGCCCGCTGGACGGCCCATAGTTGATCCTCGAGGGCGGCGCTGAGCAGCGCGGCTTTCCAGTGCGTGCGAAGGCTGCTTCTAGAGGCCGCGTTTTCTTTATTGGTATGTATCCCTCGAAATTCCCATAATATATGCTCCAGAGTGGCTCTGGATTCACATGTTTTGCATTTGTCCGTTGGATATACATCCGGATATATGATGTGCGAGAGCGCAGGATTAGGATACGTCCTAGTTTGTAACTGCCGCCATGCGGCAGTCTGCTTTTTTGTCAATTTTGCGTGAGGTCGCGGGAATATGCCCCTCTGTAACCTGTAGTGTTTCGTGATGTCATTGTATACATCACCTGGACACCCGCTCACACCCTCGCGGAGGACGGCAACAACGAGGCGGCACACGACGCGGCGCGAGGGCTTACGGACCGAGCCGCAGTCGCAAGTGACGCCCCGACACCCTCCGGACATGACGGTGCGGTAAATGAGTGGGAATGGGAGGACAGAATGACCACATATAATGGACCGATTAGAATGAAATTTGTTTAAATTTGTGGAAACTCTAGGCCGGGGAAGAAAAAAAATTTTGATTTAGAACATCGAATTTTTTACAAAAATTGCCGCAAGTGTGTAAGACAGAACACGAAGTTTACAAATTCGTAACTCGCTGCTCCGAAAACAGATATCGCACTTCTCGAAATTAGAGCATCTCAAGCGGGCAAATTCTACATATTAATTTATAGCTTCTGTAGAATTGTGACGGTGTTTTCAAGGGCTTTGCAAAACTCCTACTCACAAATTCGTGGCATACTTCCACAGCGGTGTACAAGCAGGCATGGTATGGCAAGAACTTTATTTTGGTCCAGAGAAACTAGGGCCCGAGGGCAAAAACATCCAGGCTAAGTCGGATGATGTCGTTTTTTGTTGCCGAGTTACGGAGTTGTAAATGATACTCGAGTTTTTTCTGTCTGTCTGTCTGTCTGTCTGTCTGTCTGTCTGTCTGTCTGTCTGTCTGTCTGTCTGTCTGTCTGTCTGTCTGTCTGTCTGTCTGTCTGTTCGTCCGTCCGTCCGTCCGTCTGTCTGTCTGTTCGTCCGTCCGTCCGTCCGTCCGTCTGTCTGTCTGTCTGTCTGTCTGTCTGTCTGTCTGTCTGTCTGTCTGTCTGTCTGTCTGTCTGTCTGTCTGTCTGTCTGTCTGTCTTGCACCGACACAGTGTTCCAAGTTGACTACCAGATTGGGCAATAAGGTATGTGGTGTTCGTGGTCGTGACGCCATCGTCGTCGTTCCCCCGTCGTCATTCCAGCGTCGTCATCTGACTTTCATCATGTCATCGTCGTCACGTCTTCTACGACAACTCAATGGCCTAAGTTGTCTAGGTAGGAGTTTGGGCCACTACATAGAGTTTCTCACTACATTACCTAGAGGGAAATCTGGCGCTGCTGCGCTGTGGTACGCATGGGAATGCCGGTATATTGTGGATTCGGATTGGCATCGTTCTCGTAGAGACAGGACACCTTGAAGACGCGCTTGGCAAATACCGTTCCCTCTGTCACAATGATTCACTTTCTACTAAAACAGCACGTGAAAAGCTGTTTTAGCTTTATTATTACGCGAAAACATGTTTTGTTTAACTATGAGAACTTGTTATTGTGTGTACGACTACATGTTACGTAAAAAGTATCAGCGGGCCGCTAAAGTTGGAGGACAGACGACAAAGTTCGCGCTCGCTTCGAAACAGTTGGTCGTCTGTTCTTGCTTTTCTTCGCTTGGTCATGCATTGTGGGTGAGTAAAGATGTAATATGCGTGAATGGAAACATTTTATGAAGATTTTACTTTGAGAACGCGTTATTTGCGTAGCCATATCCACGTTTTAGACGAAGCCTCTTACAACATCAGCCAACACGAGCCTCGCAGACACATATACCGTCATTCCCATGACGGCACGGTGCCCCCTTGAGAAACTCCCATAGACGGTGGCGCCAGATTACCCTCTAGGTGTTATAGTGAGAAACTCTATGGGCCACTAGGTATATGCTCGGGGTCGTGATGCCGTTGTGGTCGTTGGATCGTACTCATTTTAGCTTTGTCATCCGACTCTCGTCATGCCACCGTCGTCATAGAGTCGTCATGCATTCGTTGTCATACCATCGTCGTGATGCCGTCATCGTCGTTCCATTGTCGTCATTATAACTTCGTCATCCGATTCTCGTCATGACGTCATCGATAAAATCGTGGTTATACAATTGTCGTCGTGGTGTCGTCATCATGCTATAGTTTTACTATCGTCACCACCTGAGAAACGTTATCCAAATATCGTCATACCATCGTCGTCATGCCGTCTTCGTCGTTCTATCGACATCATTACTTTTTCGTCATTATATCGTAATCATGCTGTCGTGATGCAATCGTGATTATTACACCGTTCACATGCTCTCGTCGTCAGGCAGTCGCTGTCATGCATCCGTTATCATGCCGTTGTGGTCTGCCATCGTCGCCATACACTATTCGTCATCCCATTGTCCTCATGCCGTCGTCACGATGTCGTCGTTATACCACCGTCATAATTTCAAAATCATCTCATTGTTGTCATGCCGTTGTCGTCATACCGCGTTTTTCGTTCCATCGACGTCATCCCTTCTTCGTCATTCCATCGGCGTCACTGCGTCATCGTCATGCCGTACATGTTCATGGGCGACCTTGGCAAGCGACTGCCGTAGTAAAGTAGGTCTGTAGTGGAGACAGTGTATATCGCATATAACTAAGCAACGGAAGTCTTAGAATGACTACTATACATATTTTAAATATAAGTGACTTCAGCAATACGGTGTGTCACTGCGTTGCTTTCATGCTAATCGCGTTGCCGTCGACAGTCATCGTGAGATGAGTTCTGCCGTCATTTTTGAATTTTGCAATTTCCGAAATTTTTTAAAAATGGATTGACATCCTAAGTGAAAAATTTGTTTCATGCAAACACTAAATTATACTTTTCTTTTTAAATGCAACAAACCGCATCAACATCAGTGTGGTGTTTGCCGAGAAAAGCGATTTTCCGCCTCCATATATCTAGACAGGAGCTCTCTAGCTAAAGCTTCCTCTTAATATCGAGAGCCAAGCCATAAAAGGCGATGAAATGTGTCATAGTGACTTGCAGCAGCCTTCATTCGACGATAAGGCACACGGTGCCTCTCTCGAAACGGCAACAATCGGCCGTCGTTATCGCGAGGCACCTATTGCTCACAAAACCCGTTCGGTCATAACAACTTTGAATTGAAACCATGGGCGCGATCGGAGATATTTTGTTCGATACGCGTTCTGTTCAGTTGCTGCAACGTCACAGAGTTGCAGTATGCAAAATTTGTGACACCGGGGCGGAGAGAGCAGCCAATCAGGGAAGCGGTGACCTCCCCGGAAGTTTACTTGCGTCGTTTGTCGTCTGCTTGCAAACAGTGTACTACAAAACCAAATGTTTCTCGTCTTCCAAGTGAATTAAATCTTTATCTAAAGAAATGTACTTTTTTCTTCTCAAGCACAAACACGTTTTCAAATAGTAGTACGTGTGACTACTGCAATTTATAACTATTAGGTTCTTTGCGTCGTCCCTAGGTGGTGTCGCGCACAGCGAGAAGGAAAAAGAAAAAAAAACGACGGGAAGAGTGGCGCACTTTTCAAGAGGCAGCGACAACATCCCAGTGGCTCGCTGGCACCGATGAACTTGTCGATTTCTCTGTACAACCAACGAATTATTTGTTTCGAGAAACAAAAACGACGCCGGAATTCACTTTCTGCCATCTCTTCAAACGCGTTTCGCACCGCCACCCGCTCTCCTCCTTCCTCTAGAAAAGCCAGCGCAACAACCTAAGTTTCCAACGGAAGCGCCATTTTCTAGAATTAAACTATGAATTGGATTCAAACCTGCCATTTCGCAGCCGAAAAGGCCGCCTGCTGGATCCAATCCAATCCACCAGACGCGCCATGCGAAGCCGTATGATCGCTCCAAACTTCTCAACTCCCGTCGCGTTCGGACGAAATGCTCGGTGGGCGGATGATTGACAGGAGCGTGTCGTCATTTTGACGTCACCAAAAACGGGGCGGCGCCCCGCGGCTGGCGACGTCGGCGCGGAGTAGGCCAATCGCGTGCGCCGGTAACCGAACGAACGCGCCGAACAACCATCTCCGATCGCACCCCATGGCTGCGTTTACACGAACCTGACGTGAGTGGGCAGAGTCAGAAATCGCGCTGACCAAGCGCGACGTGACCGCGTTTACATGAACTCGCTTGTTTCACTTACGTTACTGGAACCAGAATTGAATAAACCATTTTTGTGAACTAGCAGAATTCTGAACAGCGCGACACAGGGCACAGAGGTAGAGGACAGAGTGCTGTTCTGTGCCTGTTTTCTTCGTCCTGTGTCGTGCTGTTCAAAATTCTGCCATTTCAAAAAATCTACCAACCAGCCGAAATCAACACGCTTACTAACCAATTTTGGTAAGCAACTCATATATATACGGCAAATGGCGTAGGAATAATCTCGATTTCTGCAGTAGTTCAGTCCACATATTATTGCTGGACTTTTTAGTCGATAAATGCAAGAGTTGGATGTTTCACCATGTGCTCTTAGTCGTGAAAAAGCGTGTTAGCTGATTAAAATCAAAGTAATGATATAGAAGTTATGTGTAGCCAGCATTTGTTGCATGCTTGTTGAACTCCAGCAAATATCTCTTAGACAGTTGTTCTTTCCTGTTCTTCATGTTTATGTTTTGACTATCCATCTGAACTGCTGCTCTGGTTAAGAACCACACATGACATATTCTCAACGCGCTGGACCGAGCTCGGTCGGCCGGCACAACAACAAACGGCTCGAGAATCTAATTCTTAAAGGCAGCGTTTACATGTAAACGTTGCCTTTGAGAAATAGATTCTTGAGCCGTTTTCATAAATTTTTACAAACGAAAACCACCGATAAAGCTATATGAAAGGACACCAGAAGTGTACTAGCATAGAGAACTAGAACAAGCCAACAGAAACACTGTTGGAGGCACTCGTGCGCCGCCCGGATTGTAGTAGACGTCAGAAGCGAATATTGACCCTGACGTCACACGGATGGATGGATGGATGGAGGTTATGAGCGTCCCCTTTGGAACGGGGTGGTGGGTGGCGCCGCCAAGCTCTTGCTATTATATTGCCTAATGTCCTACATAGGTTAAAAAAAGAAAAAAAAAACCCACGATGAACTCCCACAACCAAATTTTCTGACCCCTTAATGTGAACTTTGCTTTTGTACGTCTCCGTTTTTTGTCGTTTCCCTACTTTTCTTCCACCAATCTTCCAATCGCCTCTTGCTAATCTCTATTGCGGACATACGAGCGGCGCTCGGAGCGTCCCTATAGGTCGCGCTTGGGGCTAATGTAGTCGCAATGGTAGCTTCCCTGAAAAACAGTGGGTAAAGGGCAGTACATACAGTTCCTGCAAAGTGTATATAGCGAATACTGCAGGCGTAACCGTTCTTTGTTGCAGCAAGCTTGCAAAGGTATCTTAAATGCCGTGGAATGGGGTGGGGGGGGGGGGCGCTTAGGAGGAGGGGTGTTGCTTGGTGCAGGCGGACCTAGCGTTGCAAAAGTTGCCGGCAGTTACTACGCCTGAGCGCCACCTATCAAACGCGATAGCAACACGTAGTATCAAAAACTTGACACGAAGCCCAATATATTGCGCATTGTTGCGCGTTTTCCAAACTATGACGACCCACATATTAATAGACGGACTGAAGTGCAAGTCGGTGCCACACTCAAATGCAAGTGATATTTTGTTCCCGCGAGGACATTGGATATTCAGGAGAGAGGTGCTCCGTTTTCTCAAAAAGCTCGTCCGTAATACAGGGTTGGAAAGTGAATGATGAGCCGTGTGGGGGTGTGTAGGGAGGTCGTTTCGATTCATTGCGATTGCACAAGGCGCTCATACTCTGTTCTGCGATTTCTTTTGCGTATCTATGGTAACTGGATGTGAGAAATTAGGAAAGGAATTTACTGTATACAGAGACAAGAAACGCGTGCGTTTTCCTAACTTCTGCGTATTTTGACTGCAGTAACTATAGTTACGGTTGGTATTGCTTCTATGCGTGCCTATTCCGATGACCTGAAAATCACCACGCAACTACGAAAAGAAATAACTAAAAATAAATAAAAGAAATGCAGGGATTCGGGAAGAGAAGGAGCAGAAATGTTTTATTCCGCCGTTTGTCGAGAAACAAACATCGACAAAGAAGAACATCGCACGCACGCAAACTGGAATCTAGGTTGCTTTTTCTCATCTACTGGGGTTCAAAAAAAAAAAAATGTTTTACGGTTCCGCTATAAAGCCCGTAAGCTTGTTATTCGTTCTCAGCAGTACCGTTGTACGCTGTCATTCTCGCGCCGTCCACGTGAGCTGTTCGCTATTACAGCGCACTGTGCGCGTCCAATAACGCCCCAGCGCAGATGCAGTTTCAGCAAATGAGCTAGGCGAGAAGGGCCATTTGTGCCGACACAGGCCACATCGTCGTGGTGCTTCGCTTGCATCTTGTCATTTCGCTAGTGAGTATTTACAGCGGAAAGTGGTTGCTCCCCCTAGCACCGCTAAGTGTGCAGTCCACGCACGCGATACGAAATAGTAGAAACACTATTTTTCTCGCGTGCTTTTCGTACTTTCGATCGGCGTCGTTGCGAACTCATTTTAATCAGCGAAACAGCTGAGCTGAGAAATGATGAAGGTAATGCGGCAAAATAGATAACAGCGGGTGAATGCCTTATACCTTCCACCGTTTTTGTCGCCACTGGAAAATTCTCACGGCTGAAGGAAAGGCGCTCACTGGCTATTGTAAGGCTTTGATGTCAAGATCCCAGTGCGCATGGCACATAGATTGTTTCAATGGTCAATTGATAAACGAAATATTTTTTTCTATACATCGGTATAGGGTGCTGCAGCGGTGAGGCCCTTGTTTACCTTATAGCTGCCGGTTAAGTTACTTTGACGCTGCCTTGTTTCTGTAGTGTGCACGGTTGCGCATAAGGCACACACGCCTGTTATCTTTGCTAACGAGGCACAGTCGCTCATCAAATTTGATGAGCAAGCCATGCGTCCTTGCAATGTCAAACGCGATTGAGGTTCAGACGTGTGTTATGTAGCGTGTGTGATAGCGAGAAATTGTAGTACCTACCGCCTTTCGGCTGCAGAGTGCCATCGCTTGCGTTCCAGGTGTGTCACGCACAGTGGGAAATGCACTGTGCTCTTTGCAAGCTCGGAAGGAACTTTTCTCGAAGCCCTTCTATGTGCGCCATGCTGCGAGTGCGTTACTGTACCCAGGAATATTCGCAAGGAAAGCCTACTTGCCGGGCGCTCGCGCAAGATTCGCGCTCGGCGGCTTAGAAAAGCACGCAAACACTTCGTCATTAAATACATGAATGTGTTTTTGATGTGTAAAATGTGCCGCCCAGTCGAATTAAGTCGGGTCATGGGTCGTGTGGCGTCGCAGTGTTGAGGTTGACGAATTTATGATGAGCTGTGCTTTTATCGATGCTTCTCGCTTCGTTTGACGTAATTCCGTGCTATTCCTTGCATGTGCGTTCACAATTGCTGTGTCATATTAGCAACTAGTTTCTTTTGTACGACCACAACTATTAAATTACAGCTTGCTTGGAAAGTATGCAAAATGAGCAGTGAGAGTCCTGAACGCGAAGGGATTACTACGCAGTGGGGACTTCCTTACGACGTGAATAGCTTTTAGCGTCATCTGTCCCCCTTCAAATGTCTCTACAGTCAATGCTACTGTTCCGAAGCTGCGTCTCAACGTCGGAGCAACTTCTTTACGCCAATTTAATGATACACCACGTGGCAGCGTTACCACAGGGGTGTGTTTCATGTGTCCGGTCTCCTCTCTTCTCTTCATTAAAACATACTCCTCATTCAAGAGTGGTACGTTTCATTCGCGATTTTTTTTTTCGTGGTGACCAATGTGCTACGTCGCTGCACTTTTTGTTTTTATTCGCATTAGCCTCTGCAAAAGTTACCAGTATAGTCCATTTCCACCTGCAGCGCATTCCGTTTGTTTTTAGGTGTATGGCGCGACTTTCTTTTAAGTCGTATTTATGGATTTTATCTTCTTGTGTCTTCTCTGCACTCACACACAGGCACACACACTGCATTATCACTCATGAAAGCATTTCTGCCTCTTAAGTATTAGGGCAAAAGGTGGGAAGCAGGCAAATCTGCAACAATGACTTCATTTGAAGTCAACGTGTCTTTTGCCGATGCAACAAGAACTGATAAGCCGAGCCACGAAGGAAGGCTGCACAATATAGATAACATCTCTTACAGATCGTGAAGAGTCCAGATAATATGAAGACTTCTGCACATATCGCATTGCGGAGGTCGAATCTTTAAGTGATGTGCAGTAAATAGAAGGCGCGCATGGACAACAGGAAGCGGGAAGGTGTAAAAGTTTCTTCAACGATGCAATTAACATTTCGATTACTGTGCTCCTGAAATAAACTTTAGCACCTGCACACACGCTGATAAGTATATTTGTGTGCAATGATGGAAGCAAGGCCTAAAAAGAGCACGTTTTGGTTGTGCAAGTCCGCGTGCAGAGTTCGTATTATAGGAAGGTCTCTTGTAGCCCGAAGCTGCGTCACACGACGTACGCAAAATACGTACCGTGACAGACAACCTGCAGCTTCGGGTGCACCGCTATGTACGACACTTGAGCAGCCGAAAAAGAAGGTAATTTCAAAGGTATTCGCGGCTCTTCGCGGTCACTTATTGTTCCTAAACAACGGCACGCGTGGGAAGTGTTCCTGCTGAGCCGGCAAATGACAACCTGACTTCGACACTGGTCTCTGCGGCTACGACCTCGGGATTAGCGGGCGTAGAAGGTAGGGGCCTTCACGGGCCGAAACGCGGCTTGGCTGGAGCAGCGTGGCGACCACGATCTGGGCAAGCTGTTGAAGTTCTGGAACTGGGACAGATTAACGCTGCTTGCAGCTGGCGACCCGAATGCGGGAAGCGGGCTCAGGGCGATGGGCTGGACGGCTCCACCAGTCTGCAACGGCGGGCACGGACTCACGCTCGAGGACGGGGCAGCGCTGCCGCCGGCGCTGGGCCAGGAGCCGTCGCTGGGCTCGGGAGCGGGCTCTGCATACGAAACACGGCACTTCAGACACGTGCGAGGAGAGCTGCACTGCCGCGCACGGTAGATGCCGAGCACGGTTCTCTACTGCGGCGTCCTACGACAGCTGGCGAACTATGCACCGTAGCAGTGACAGTATTAGAACCTACCCAGGCTAACAACCAAGATCGCAAATATTCGAGAAATAAGGTGCGTGCGTGCAGGTAGAACGTTAATTTGACTTCGACGTTGCACATCATCAATACAAGCAAAGAGGGAATCGACGCAGTAAAGGCGACGAAGAAATGTGTTTAAGGTGAACACGTGTGCTGTTTACGTTTCGTGTTCTGAGTCTATAGGAATGATATAACATTTTCGATTTCAGCATTAGAAGATCTAGCGTATACTGACGGGGGCACTTTCTGTTATTTCAGTTGGGAAAAGAGCACTGACCAAGTACGTTAGATACCCAGAACAGAGAGAGAACCTCTTTATTGGAAGGTAGCTTTTTTTGCTGGCGTGCATGCGACCGCGGAAATGTTACTCTGCATAGGGAGGGGCAAAGGGATTAGTGGATTCCTGAGTAAAGCGGGAAAAATAAAAGTGGTATAAGCGAGTAAACCCGTTAGGATATATACAGATGGCGAAAAATTCAGGCCTTTCTGTGTCATGAAGCGAACCTTGTTTAAAGCTTGCCGAGAAAGCCAATTTCTCGAGAA
The DNA here is from genome assembly GCF_050947875.1 of Dermacentor variabilis. Lineage (NCBI taxonomy): Eukaryota > Metazoa > Arthropoda > Arachnida > Ixodida > Ixodidae > Dermacentor > Dermacentor variabilis. The sequence continues at coordinate 176,869,224 of NC_134568.1, forward strand.
TATCGGAACAATATATCCAAGATCTGCCGCTGTTTTGAAGGGCAGGGGTGAGGACGTATCATAGCACGTAAAGTTAGCGGAGCGTGACAAATCATGTCCTTTTGGGGCTCAAGACAAGATCTCTCGTTGTGGCACGTGAGGCATTCAAGTAATATGTGTTTAGAGAGCTAGAGCACTTTTCCGTCAACCAAATCTACTCGGTTGCTACCACTGCATTTCGACCCATATAAAGCGCGCTCCCATTAACCGTCTAATTACGTGTTGCTGGAGACAGGGGCCCTCACATGGCTTTTCTGATGCCCAAACCAGGAGCCCTGTAGCGTAAAACTAGTCCTATCTGTTTTAGAGCGTAGCTGTCGGACGCCCTTTCCTCTGGCGAGCGTCGGCGTTGTCTGACGGCGTCGGCGTAACCGAGCGAACGAGCGCCGCGAAGAGTGAAAGCGAACGCGGAGCGCAGCGGGAGATGAAAGCAGTGGAACCATCAGGCGGAAAGCGGAGGAGGAGTGGAGGGGAGACTGCCGGCGCATGTGCAGTGTTGCCAGCGGCCTAGACATCCGCAGACGCGGGGGGCGATTTCATCTGCGCTTCCTAAGGGGGAGGCAGCATGCCGTGAGGTGGGGAGGGATACGCTCCCCCGCGGCGTCAATTACTGAGGTCAGTCCGTGGTACCAGCGTGTGCGACAGCGATCATTGCTTCTGCAAGGGTTGATGGCGAGCGGCAACGAGTAAGGCTCGATATGACGCTCCCTTGGGTGCTGTCACCACTGACACTTGGGGGTGCTGTCGCCACTGACCCTTGTGGGTGCTGTCGCCACTGACAACTTCCCCACGACGGAGGGCCGCTGTCGTCGTTGGTGGAATGAAAGCGTTAAAAGAAAAGTGTAGTGCCGCGCAAGACGGGCTGTGCGGGGACGATGGCTACCATATGGCGCCAGAAGAGCGCGCGTCGTCTCTATGGAAGCAAAGCGCTGCATGAGCGAAGGTCTGTCTACGGCGGCTGCTGGGAATCGCCACAACGCGTCACCCACGCGTTGCCTCTCGCGAAGCAGACGTGCCACACTTCGCTCTGTTTGGAACGTGCGGCACGAGACAGATTGTTCGTATTAAGGAGCATCGTAATCGTCAGTGAATTTTTTCTTATTCCAGTCTCCCGAGGTCAAATTTACGTAACCGCCGACGCAAGCATCGGGCGGTTACCCGCTGCGGTGTTACCCGCAGCGTTCTTTGAACCGGCCAATCAAACTTTCTCCTCGTTTATAAGAGGTCACTTTTTTTTTGCTTTCAAAACGAATAGCATTGCCTATCTTAACAGTTTTTTCTTACCTAATTGACTGACAAGAGGTGAGGAGCATGCAGCAGTGGAGAAGGTTTCGGTGGGGCCGAGCTATCGCAGTGAAAGCAGATAACCGGATGAGGAGGGTGGTGTCGGTGTCTGCGATTGACCCACTCCCCCTAGCTTAGCTTGCTTTGGCTGGTCTAAAATCGCGGCGGCGTGCAACGTAAAGTTACAAATGCCGCTAGAACGGGTCCTCAGTGAAGAAGAGTTGGCAGAGCGATGTCGTAAACGTGCCGAGAGGGCTTGACAACATTATACTGTCACGCAACAATGTTTAATATTGGCAAATAAATTTATGGCGTTACACGGCAGCTCCGAGTAGACAGTGTCCAAATGATCGGTAGGCAGACATCTATTCATTTGTTGTTCATATTGTTCAGCATATTAATTCATTTTTAGTGCGTACATGTCACTTTGCGGTTTTGTGACGTCGCGTGACAGACAGGCAAAGTGGGGACAGAGTGAAAACATTTTGACCAGTTGTGGACCGCTAATGGTGAGAAAGGTGTAGAATCGGAAAGAAATGCTTTTCTTTTGTTCGTTCTAATCATGCATAATCAGTGTGTCACATCATATCAGTTGTAGAGTTTTCACGGTTTTCGTGACGTTGCGTGACAGACAGGTGAAGTGGGGGTTTGGGTACGGGCTAGGTTGGTATTCCATTGCAAACGTCACTTACAGCGCGTAAATAGTAAGAGGGATCAGAAGAACGACGAATACAAGCGCTGACTTACAATTGATTTCTATTTTGAGTAACACGCATATATTCCAACCAAGACACCAAGACAACCCCCCCCCCCCCTTCCCACAATTGTCCACAATTGCGACTGTGTTCCGCTGTTTGAAAAAACCAGTATTTTAGCTAGGTATCCTAATGAAAACACTAGACTTATCATTGAAGCAGCAGCGATCGCTGAAGGTGACCCGGTTGGCAAGCTGTGAATTGCATTAACAGATAAAGCACTTGCTTTTCTGAGGCCGCACAGGCGCGCTCGTTCATCTTAAGGAGGCGGTCATGGTTCCTTTGAATTTTGAATGCATACTCATACCAATTTCGTGCTTTGGGGGTAGGGGGGTGCTTTTGTCTTGGTGTTTTGGTATATATGCATGTTACTCGAAATAAAAATAAATTGAAAGTCAGCGCTTGTCTTCGTTGTTTTTCTGGTCCCTCTGTCTATGTACGCGCTGTAAGTGATGTTTGAAGTTGGGGTGGCCCAAAACTTTTTTGACGAATCGTGGAGGGCTGATTACAGAAATCGAATAGAAACAGTTTGGAATAGTTTTACGTTATAGCTTCCAAGGGGTCGTATCCTCAGTCGATCACTTTTCGGGGATACCTTTACATTCGAGAGTCCTCGCATGACAGCATCAGACGCATCAGCGTCCAAGAGTGACCACATTCTTGGCAAGCGCGCTGTCTTAGCACAGTGCTATAGAACACTGTCGCCCGTGGGCGCCAGCGTGTCCTGTGCTAGTCACGTAAAGTCTTGAGAAAGTGGAAACATCCCCGAAAGGGTGGTTGACCGAGAATATGGCGCCAGGTTTGGGCATAAGAAAACCGATGTGACGGCCGTTGCCTCCAGCAACACACAATCACGAGGAGGTGCCTGTCTGATAGAACAATCAACAAGAAGGGCTTCCTACGGAGCGATCTTCGTAGGCGTCAGTGACAGGATAGCGTGCAAAAATCCTGACAACTATCAGGATTCAGCGAGGTTGAACGTGAGTGGCTATAGGTAATGCATCGCACTTACGCGTGGCGGTGCCCCGCCATCCCCGAGGAGCCCTGGCCAAGCACGGGTCCTTGGGATTGTAAGGGGCGGCGGACGGCCGCGGCTCGTAGGCGGCTGGCTCATAGGCGCCAGCCAGCCCGTTCTGGTAGGCAGCCGGTTCGGGGACCCCCTTGGCTTCAGCGGCACGGATCACACTTTCAACGACCTCTTCGGGACGCACCATGGCGAAAGCTTTCTCGCAGCTGCCAATGGGAGACTCCAGCGCCGCCTCCCAGGGACTTTTGACCAGCTGCGGACAAGCGGGAAACACAGATTCGTTCCATTTCTGCTTCTTGTGACTGTCGTCTTTTTACTTTGTTTTGTTTAATAGGTGATGGTAACTCCTTCCCAGCTTTTGCACCATATATAGTTTAGCGGCAAAATTTCTCTATAACTAATGCTCTGTAGTAATTTAAAGCCTGATCGTTTGGAACGTGCCATTCGCCGTGATAGCCGAACAAAACTTCGTCAAGCATTTCCTTACGGAGATATCGCAGCTGACCAATGGAAGAATGTACGGTACTTGTAAAATGTTTCGGAGCCACACACTGAATGACAAGGTCTTCTATTATTATTATTATTATTATTGTTACTATTATGCGAAAAAGAGCAGCTATCACCATTATAGGGGGACTACATTGCTTTCGTTTATTTTCATTAAAGAAAGACAAGATGTGTCATCAGGCTGTTTTGCAGGGCTGCTGTAGCACGATTGGTGTTTTGAAGATACGGAGAGGGAGAAACATTGTCCATCCCGGACTTAATCTCTGGGGATTTCGATCGGCAAGTGTTCAAAATGGGAGGTATTCTGTAAGAGTCCACCTAGTGGACATGTCCATTTCGTCTGCTGTTGAAGTTCTGATTGGCTAGGCTGCGCTGCGCAGCCTCGGCAGTGAGGCGCCACAGCCAATCAGCACTTCAGCAGCAGACGAAATGGACATGTTTACTAGGTGCCCAGGTGCCCCAGTACGCGGTCCCATGACAGGTCCGCTTGAGCGTGCAGTGGCTTAGAAAGTTTGGCAATGCTATAATTCAAACAAAGAATGAGTAAGCGACATCGCAAATGATATAGAGCTAACAATGTAGAGCACATTAGAGTTCAGAGGCATAGAGCGCTTCGAACAGACGCATCACCGAGATCAACACAAAAGAGGACCTGGTATTGCTCATCGCATGAAATCTGCCTACAACAAAATACACGTCGTACAAATAGTGCAAAAACAATAAATCGGAATGAACTAAAATACAGTGTATGTATAGCGAAAATAGTTGCACATTTATTAAATACGAAATATACAGAACGTATAAGTGAAAAAAAAAAAGCTGGTGCACAGCAGGTGAATGCACCAACTCTAGAGGCAACAGCAAAAAACGACTCTATATTGTTGACCAGCTTCGTGAACCACTGAGAATATTTTTTTGCGGTGAGAATTAAAAGATAGTGAACTATATATGAAAATACTGATTTCAACGCAAGAACTTCATTGCTGGAGTTGTAGAACATATTTAGAAACACCCAATCTATATTTTTTCCGTTCAGACAGCTGCTGTGGCTTATATGTTTCCGGGTCCCCGAGAAAGCGCGCGATATCTAAATGAAGCCCCGGAAGCACCAAGTAACGACGCGCTTTTGCGCAGCGACATTAGTGTCGTCTAACTTGAACACTGTGGTACACGTAGACTGAACGCATGAAAAAGATGATTTCGAGGCGACGACTCGAAACCTTTGTCTCGTATGCATCGCTATTCGCTGGCACAGCTCTTTCGCACTTTCACGCACGCGGTCTAAAGCGAAAATGATAATACAGCCTCACGAGCTATTGCTATATCATCTGGTCACATCACTTCAGCAGGCAAGTTATTGTGGCAAAAGCGGAGGCCAGTGCCGTGGCCTCGAATCCATCGCCTTCGATTAAGACTAGGTGTTTACCTACCCGCCGTGGTTGCTTAGTGGCTATGGTGTTCGGTTGCTAAGCACGAGGTCGCGGGATGGAGTCCCGGCCACGGTGGCCGCATTCCGATGGGGGCGAAGTGCGAAAACGCCGTGTACTTCGATTTAGGTGCACGTTAAAGAACGCTAGGTGGTCCAAATTATTACGAAGTCCCTTACTACGGCGTGCCTCATAATCATATCGCGGTTTTGGCACGTAAAACCCCGTAATTTCGTAATTTATTTATTAGGTGCATACTCTGTCGGGCCGCAGCAGCGATCCATTCTTGGATAATTCGTTAGAAGCATGTTTGAGCGCCATAACGCGGAAGCGCACAAGCGTCTAGAGACGTGGTACTTTTTGAGATCTCGCGCGATTTCTGTAGAACTCGACACGAGGAAAAAAAAAACTACTATCTTCGTAGAAATAGATCGTTAGTGTTTCTGAATACGCTCTTGAAAATCTTATGCGTAGAATTTTATATTTAGGGTCGACAGTTAAAAATTGAACTTCATAACCTTTGTTATTATAGCTCAATGCAAAAAAAAAAGTGTGTTGCTGAAGAGGGCAGTGAACAATGTGCTGGTTATGTTCATGTAGCACGTGCCGGCATTTTTCGAGGTTTGGCGCAAGTTAGCCAAAACATTGTTTATGCTGAATTCGGTGAGGAGTGAAGCGCACGTTTTTGCACTCATCTCGTTGACCACGGTGCTAATACCTTGTCCAACTATACAGTGCCATTGCACCAGTTGGGGCCTTGGTTCGTCGTGGTGACGTCAAGGAGGTGACGGCCGCCTTCGTACTCACCCTGAGCCGGGGGTTGACCAGCGACTCCTTGAAACGATCTACGGGTGTCTTGATGGGCGTGCGGATGGGAGCCACCGGCTGGTGCGGCTCCGGCCAGCGGTCTCCCAGCTGGGCCTTGATGCGCTCCACATCTACCACCCAGTCTTCGGACTTCTTCTTGCGCTTGGCGAACATGGCGGCTCCCTTACCGCACGGCGAATTCAAGTCTTTCACCAGATCGAGGCACACCTCCGGACTGATGGCGTTGTGCTCGACGATGCTGATGCCCGTCGAGCGCAGCGTGTTGGCGTCTTGTAGGTGCCTTGGGTCTAGGATAAGTTTCAGTTTCGGGGGACCCTGCGTGTAGGAAGTTTAGCAAAAGTTGTAATGCAAGACTACATATGCCTCTCATGGGGATGCGATGGAAAGCCGTCGCTCTAGCATAGTTGAAAAACCAGCACGTCGACACTCTAGACAGACGAAACAAAGGGGTATAGTCGCCTTAGTAGCGAATCGTATTCAATATTCCTATATGAACCTCTTCAAATGACGTATTTGTTTTATTTGCGAGGCTGCTCATCCTGTCTTCCTCACGAAGGAGTGAGCTGAGGTTAAGAATAGTCTTGCCCAGTTTTCGCCTGCGCCGGCAGCGACATCAGTATCATTGGTTTACGACCCTAAAATGACGCTGTCAAAAAGCGCTAGCACAGAGTACGGCGAGAAAGCTACCTATAGAGATGTAGAGGCTCCTAGTACACGTTCATGAAAGCGCTGTTCTCATTGGTAGCAGTTTATGGAGTCACTGAGCGAGTGAAATTTCAGAGAAGACGGGCCCAATTTTATTTGCTTCTCGTTTGAACTTTTAGGTTTAATTTCTTTCCCTTTGCGCGCACACTCGGGGCCGTACAAAGAATAATTCGAAACATAATGATTTACAGTTGAAGTAACGTCGCAGTGCCCTAACCGCATTAGGGTTCATCTAAGCGGCGCTGCAAGGCCTTTAATCGAACGTAACTTTGGTGCGTGACGCGACATTGACACTTGTGCGATCTTGTATGCAAACGCCTCGGTTCTATCTGCAACTGTGCTTTTAATAATAGCCTGTTATATCGAAATGGGACATAAATCGCGCAAGGAAAGCTGCCTTGTTTTCAGGACATCAGCTTCACGAATCGTATCGGCACAGACATGACAACGTAACACATGTTCGTATTCAACTGAAAGAAAACCACGAGAATGCCGACAAATTAAACGCGCCTCGTTAGCATGTCGCCTATCTACACAAGATGCTATGTGGACCTTCTTTTTTTAAAAAAAAAATACTTCTCAGGGTCATTCAACCTGCATACATACAGCAGGAGTCATAGACGAAAAAGCAACGACAAGAATGCCACCGAAACAAAATGCTGACGACAGACGAGGTGCTCTCCTTTTCTTTGTCGTCTTTCGCACTGCTGAGGGCCGCTTCGCATTCTTTGAACCAACCTTGCTTATCTTGTACGGCACAGTCGCTGGATCTGGTGTTGCAAGTTCCTCCCTGGACGTTTCTGTGCCAGACAGAGTCGCCTCAGAATCTGAGTAGTCGGGAGCTGGCGGAAAGAGGCAGCGAGAACAAGTACAATCACACACTTGCTCAGCCATGGACGTTATATATCTGAAGTATAGGTCAGTTCTTGTTCGCCATTCACTCGAAGGTTGTAAAGTAACAAAGTCATCAAAAAAAGTCAGAAGGTTACCTTCTCCATCAAATAACAAATGCGGTGACTGACGCGGCCCTGTGGCTCGCTAAGCTCGAACCTGCTGTGGTCGGTACTCCTGTGAGACCCGAATACCCCACACGTGAAAGTGAAGCGCAGATTATATCAACATCCACGTTGTAGCATGTATAAGAATCTAAATGATAGAAACGTCTTCCGGTGTCAAGTCCAACTTTTCTTTTTCGCAAGTGCATGTCCAATATACCTTCTGCATATGGTCTCTCAAATCTAGTAATGTTCGTGTTATTTTTACTTCTTTTTCTTGTTACAGCAGTGCGCACATGGACGCGAACTCACTGAAGATAGTTCTAAAACAATAGTCACCATTAATACAGAAAAATATGATTTCATTTAAATACTTAATTAACTCAGTGAGTTTGACAAGTAGCATCAGCGTGTGGTTTCTGCCGGGTATACTCAGCGGCAAACGTGTACTTACGAGAGAGAGAGGCTAGTCATTGCAAACTGGACGCTTACTTCGCGGAACGCCTAGCGTATTGCTCTAGACACAAACTATGATAAGTTAAATCATACGCACAGGAAATACCACAGGAACACAGCATGCACAAAACCCACCACAACACACAAAAATAGTTGCAAAAATGGATGAATTGAGTGTTACTGAGTGTCAGTTACCGCAAAACTTTTGGTAATATCGCTTACCTACGACCGCCAAGCTATCGTTGGCACAATCAATAGCAAACGGCAGTAAACTATTGTACTACTATCGATACTTTCTTTTTTGAACTACAGTAATGCTACCTATAGTGCCTTCGATGCTACAAATCTACCGATTTTATCGATAGTTAATTTACCTATAGTTTTGCATCATAATAATACATTGGCCACTATGCAGCTTACGTGCTGCCTGTTAGAGCTATGTAGAAAAACATAGGGTTTCGGAACAAGCCCCGCGTGAACGCCGAGTATGTGGACAGCGACGTTGTACAAGAAACGCACGCACGCACGCACGCACGCACGCACGCACGCACACACACGCACGCACGCACGCACGCAAGAATTTGTGGGGCCCATGTTATATCAGCGGTGCTGGCCGGGGCGATCGTGCAACCGAAGGGATGAAATAAGCCAGCTAAAGGACTGAGATCAGGTTTTTCGCGTAACGAAATCTCGGGCAGTGGTGACGCCGTTGCTTCCACTCCCACATACAATAAGAGTGTACATTACGCGTTGGCTAACTCTTTATTTGCATGTCCTGTCGCCATAAATCGAGACCTCGTAACCTAATCTAATATGCCAACTATAACAGCCAGGCGTTATTCTCCCAAACCAATACAGTTGTGGGGTTTATTTCGCACTACAATCGGTCCGTATATATTGTGAACAACAACAACAACAACAACATAGGCTAATGAATATTTGGCTAATAAATATAGGGGCAAAGACTTTCTGGTTCGCCCTCGTAAATAATTAGTCTTAATTGATTAATCAACTTCTTTATTATTATAATTAGATGAAAGGTGTCAATGAGAAAATTTAAAAAGTGAAAGCGTGAAATACTCCCGACACAGCTTTCTGTTGCTCAATACGTGCTACATAAAACAGTTTTTTCCGAGCGTGAAAGCAGCCCGCGAATACACGCAAGGTGCCTCGAGCGGCGAAGTCATGCGGCAATTTCGCGTGTATTCGCGGGCTTCTTTCAGGCTCGGAGAAAACATTTTTATTATTTCTTTTTTACATCGCACAGTCCGCTGAGCGGAAGCTGTGTCCGAACACAGAAAAGGAACAGTCGCCGAGCATACAGCGTGATATCACTGATGTTGCAAGTGTAAACACAGTGTTCCCTTTATTTATATAAAGGGAGGCCAAATAAAAATACTTAATCAGATTAGTTTGTTAAGCACTCTTTAAAAATCTTTTCGCATGTAACGTCTTTCAGTTCGGTTATTATAGGGGGTCACTTGCTAAAACAGCATGTAACGAAATGCAATGAAAACATACAATGATAATATTACTTATACCTTTGCAACCATGCTACCCACGCAGCTTACTTTGGTATCATTGTGCAAAGGGGAGAAGCCATTACTCCATCATACATGTGTCACGCGCACGGATAGCGCCGTTGTCGCGCCATACATGACGCAATCTGGGCGAAATTTAGCCACTCGTTCGGCGTTCAGACAGACGCAGCTCGGCAGTATACGTTTGTCGATCCGAGCAGAAGTGGTCGCATTCGAGAGCGTTCACGGCAAAATTTGACGGTTGCTCAGCCCCCGCGTTCGGCACGTCAGGTCCAGAAATGACGTGAAGAGACTCGGTCAGCAAGACAGAGGGTTTCCATTTCGCGCCTACCATTTTTGACCACGGCCGGTCCACTACGAATAGGGAGCGAGTATGATTGCTAAATTAGACCAGGGACTTCCATTAGCTGTATCTTTAGTTGTGACACTATTGTATTTGTCAATGTCATTTCTGTGTCCTAGTGGCCCATGCACCCTCAGCAGTTCGCACGAGGCGTTTCACATACCCCGCTGCGGCTGCGTCCCAGATTCATCCTGCCCGATTTTTTCGTTATGTTACCGTAATAAGTTGACTATTAAAAGAGAAACTGAAGGTCATAGGTCAGTATTTTGAATTTCTCACTGAAACACCAACGCCGGCGCGTCAGTGCAACGTCACTGATTTCATAGATATCTTTTTATTTTTTTATTTTTTGCTGTTGGGGGGGGGGGTGGTTGGGTAAGTGTCGTGAAAACTTGCCAAGTTCTGTATTTGGCCCTTTTAAAATGCATCTTGGTCCACCTTTGCCGATAAATGATTAACTAGGCCCGAATAGACGCCGTGAGTATCCATGACGCCACGGCGCGCTCGTGCGTGATCGTCAATGCAGCGTCTGCAGCTGCCGTTCGCTTTTGCGTCTCCTGCCAACGCTCTGCTCGCGGTTTTCTTAGTATTGCAAAAGGACAATCGACTAACGCAGCTGAAGTCAATTGTCTCCTTAGAGTCCCTTTAAGTGAAGAAAAATGGGGATAAGACTCTTTAGAGCGGCCTTTCGAAATCTTTAAGTACGCTGCTCGTCAAGGAAGTAAAATAGAAAAAAAAAAGAACAAAGCAAGATTAAAATTGCAATACTGCATACATTAACACAGGTGACTAGCACATTGTGATCGGGAAACAAACCTTCATGGACCCACTTGTGGGAGCGTTTGACCCTCTTGAAGAACATGTTGGCGCCCCGAGATTTCCGGTTGGTGTCCGCCGAGAGAGAGTCTGCGATTTTGCGAGCTAGTTCTACTTGTTCTTCTACAGTGGGGTAAATGCAGTTAGGCTCCTCGTAGAAGCTCGATGAAGAGAAAGTTTTTTCTGCAAGGAGAAAAAGGGCTTTGTGACATCGAGTACAGCAGTGCGCAAAACAGGTCGCATTAGTCTTGCAGCAACGTGATGTCTTGCGCAACGTCTTTGTTTTTATTTCATATCAGGAACAAACCGCCCTTCCTTCACTTCTCCCACTTCCTCCCATCCCTACCCGAAAGCGAGCAAAGAAAAAAAAAAGCACGGCACTTTAGGCTTGGGGAAGTTACGTTTCTGAATTGCTCCCCTTAACGCAATTTTACCTTTAGCCGCTGGGGGAGGGCTGCGACTGCAATACGAAGATAAGTGGTGCAGAACCGACAGAAATACGCTGTTTTTGTTGTTCTTGTTGGATTTCTACAAGTTTTGTTAATTTACTAAGCTGAAATTTGTTTTGTTGTAAGTTTTGTTGCGCGTGAGTACAACAATGTAAGTACATTGTATGCCCGTCGACGGACATTTTTGAGCAGAGGTGAAGCTTCTGATGCTCTCGTATTGTGGAAAGCTTCCCTTTTTCCTTCAGTGTTTTGTGCACTATATTCATCTTATGCAGTTGTGCAAAATTTTTAACACGCCTATAACAGATATGATAGACGCCCAGGTGTGTTTCTTTCACAAGTTGCGCGTGTATGCCAGGAGAAAAACTATTACACAGGGCTCTATGAAAGAGGCCGAAGTGCTTCTCGCACCAGCGATGCTTATTCATAAAGTTTATTTAGTAATTACGCCGAAGACCTTGCACCAGATTAGATCGGGCTGACTGCGGTAAGTAGTCACAGCAGTAACCTTTACTAATGGGTTTTCCCGCGCCATCTGATGCTGTGTTACAATATATATTATGTACGTTGCTGCACATAGCTTTGTTATTTCACAAATACGCACAGTAGAAAAGTTTTGCGCCGTTCTGTGATCATACTCGACTTTCCCCCCATTAAAGCGCGGGAAGCATCACTATCGCTTTCAGTTATATAACATTGTCTGACGTTTTGCAGCAACAAGAAAAAAAAAAGAAGTATAAATAAATGAAACACGTGGTGCGTATACAGTACTTATTTTCTTTCAAGTCCCGGCGCCCTGATTTGAATACGGTGTTTCGTCATCCGCGCTGTCAGAGGTACGCTTCTACGCGTACCGCACAAAGGTACAAAAAAGAAGGAGACTTGGGTCACCGAGGGGTGGCCGGCCTTACTCCTGTGGAGGCTGAGCGGATGCACGTCCATGGCGGAGTTCTGCGTAGGCGGCTCGTAGAACTTGGGCAGCAGCAGCAGCCCCGTGGGGCTCAGCAGCGGACTGTCCTGCGAACTTCCGGCGTGCTGCGCCGGGTGCCCACTGGCTTCCTGCACATGCGCGGGGAAAGGAGGTATCGCGCGTCGGTCCAACTCGCGGAGAAGGCGCGCGAGCGCTGCCTACAGGCACGAGCATACTTTCTGGGCAGCGACGCGAGATATTGCCTGCGATTGAAAACGTTCGCCCCTCCAAGCGCTCGGCAATGATCAAGCTGCGCAGAATGCAAGGCGCGCAAACGACGCGATCCGAGTGTGTCTCTCGGAGTCGTGAGGAACACAACTCGCGAATGCTAGGAGCTTCATGGCATATTGCGTGCCACAAAAAATACAGTTGCCTACACTGCATAGATGGCTGAGTAAGCGCGACAATGCCACAATGAATTTAAGGCCTTACTACACCTAACAAGCTCTACTTTGGGAGACTGTGCCTCATTTCATTATTTTGACGGTTATTATGCTTATTTGTGATGAGAAACTCGACTCATCTTACGATTGAGAAATGGCACGTGCAGTTCACATTAATAAATACATCCACTTGGGGCCGTATTCATTAACGACTCTTCATTTTTTGTTCTTTTAGCCATCACACGAAGCTACGCCTCCGTCAGTGGCATTACAGGCCGCTTGGCGTGACGGGTGAAAAGAAATGAGTTAATCGGAGAAAAATATTACAAAATACACCCCCTGAAGTGCGTGGAACCACACTGAGTATAGAAACTAAATATTTGATGAAGGTTTGTAGACGTTGGTTGAGAAAATTAGGAGAGCACATTATTAGACGGAGAGTTCCTAAGGTTTATATTTATTTCGTATTCAGCTCATCCGACAGAATTAACGTGTTTTATGTTGTCTTTGTTCATGATTTCTTTTGGGTGGCGTGATTAATTATATGAAATGGTTACGAACTCATCCTGTTTTGCTCTTGTAATTCTCATCGCTATTTTCCTTTATTTTCCTTGATATTTTTGGGGGGGGGGGGAAACTTCAGCTACACACATGGAACAAAAACAAGACTGTTGGTGTAGTTCTATCACCGTATGGGACATGAAAAGTACGCGCGACATTGCTCCTGTATCAACACAAGGGACTACAAACATGTTGGAAATGAAATGGATGAAAACAAACGGTTGATGAAGAACTGTGGTTCATGTGCAGGAGAACACGTTTAAAGGATATTTAAAGAAAATACAAGTACGTTCAAAGCAAGGCGAGTAAATAAATAAAAGACCAGCCGGAGCAACTGTAATATCAATCAAAACTGGCATGACCAGAAACCATACCTTCGTTATTTTTAGTAGTTGCATGTTGTAAGGGAAAAGGAAGAATGCTGAAATGCGGCAGTCACCAACAGCGACTAGGGCTAAGGTCGCGGAAGCGAAAGGACGAAATATGCACGGTAACCTTCCACAAGGTGGTTTAACTCCAAACGAATTTTGTTTCAATTAGTCCGCTTCTGTTTTGCGCAGCCAGTGAAAGTCACGCGATTTGAAGATAGAGCGCAACGGTTTTCGGTGGTTCTAGAGGACGGCGTACGCGAAGCCAGGTGGCTATGCCGCAGCCGCTTCAAGCCGTCGACGTCTTGTTTTGACGACAACAAATTTTGTCAACTTCCGGAGACGAGCCAAGCAAGAGCACGGAGTGGGTGCGTGCGCAACAGGTGCATGCGCCGACATAAAGCGAGCGAGAGAGAGAGAAATGTCGTAACGCAGACATCTAAGCAGTGGTGTTGGATGGGCGGTCGGGGAGGGAGCCGAAGGCGTCTCACCTCACGTGTGCGGCCGGGCTCGCCTGCGCGGATGGACCGGCTCTTTTGCCTCCCCTTCCTTCGCGTCGCGTTTCGCTGTTCCCGGCCACTCTACAGATCACCTTCGCTTTCATCACGGTTCATCGAGGCCCGCGCGGCGCACGCCGAGGGTAAAGTATTCGCGGGCGGGCCGTCCGCGCGGTCGTCCTGCGTGCTTCTTGCTCGCGTTATCGGAGGCCTCCAAGGGCTCAAGGTGGATTGAAGGAAAGAGCGAAAGGGAGGAGGCAGACGACTGTGCTGCCTCCCCCCAGAAAAGAAGCACGCAGCCAGCGGTGCACAAGGAGGAAGGGAGAGCTGTGGCTGCGATCCAGAAGTTGTTTGAGAGCAGTCGGCAGTGTAGCGGGCCTCTCAGAGGGCGGCGCTGCGAGCGCTCGACCCACGCCGCGCTCCGGAAAAAGGAGCGCGGAAGGAGGGGAACGACAACGGTAAATTCGGCCCGAAATAAACGGGTCGCCTCTGGAGTGCCGCAGCACGGGCCCATCGCGACTGTGCCGTCGAGTCGCTGACAGGAAGCTTGGAGGCGCCTCTCGGTGTTCAATGGAGGCGCCCGGTGTTGAATCTCAAGACATACCGCGACAGCTCATGCGTCTCTTTACTTGCTGAAAAAAAAAAAAGAAAAAGAAAGAAAGAGAAAAGAAAGAGAAGGAAAAGAAGAAAAAAATTAACGAAAAAAAAAACTTCGCTATTTGCTGCGCCGCGCATATTCATTTCCTTCCTAGGTTTATTTAGATTTTTGAGCTCACCCGGCGATTATAAATTTAAGCTGCTTTACTCAAATGCTTTATTTTGGACAGGAACACTTATATAAACGTAATTTTGCATCGCAAGCGCAACTGTGTTATGTATTGTCACTCAACTGACATAATCTCGAACCTAGGGTTGGCCGAAAGCACGGCCAGAGGTTCTTTCAAGTCCCACTCTAAATAACTTCGAAATTTGCAAGATGACAGGTATAACAAACAGAGGTGATATGCTATTGTGCTCATAACTTTCTGTTCTTGAATTCTAGTGAGTAAAAAAAAAGTAGCAATGCAATTAGAACCCTCTGCCATCTTGTCCGATTATGTGCGCCCGCAGGAATTATATGAACGCGGTATCTTCAACAAATTATCGGGTTGTTCGATTATAGAGAGAGAGAGAGAGACAACATAAAGGAGAAAAACAGGGATGTTAACTAGAATAGAAGATCCGGCTTCCTGCCCTAGACTTGGGGGCTAAGCAGCTATAAAAGTGAGAACAGACATAGGCACACGATCACAGCCGCTCACGAGCGCAGCGCAGAGGGGTCACTGTTAAGTAGCTGGCGCCAATGACAGAACATTGCCGGAACAAGCTATCTTGGTATGCCTACTTCATAAACACCTCACAAGCAGCTCATAATCACCAGGTCAAAATTAGCTAGCTCGCTTTGCTGACCAGACCATTTCCAGAATAAACTGTTCTGGAATGCCGACCTGTCGCATCATAGGGCGACGAAGGCATTATCAGCATCCTTAAGGACAACACACCTGCACGATCGGCCTCAGAATCAATTCGTTAACATTAGCAGTCCGCATACGATGATTAGCGCTCCAAAGCAGGAGGCATGGGCACTACCACTACCAGTCAAGCAAATTGCCGTGGTATGCTCGCAATATTGGACAAGAATGGGAGGGGAAATATTATCAATATTAAAACAACCTAGCAACACGAGTTTTGCATTTAGGAGAGCAGATAGTTGGGCTAGTTGGTTGAAATGCACACTGAGAAAGTTCGTGCGGAGGCATGAGGACAGCCGATAAAGGACAAGGACGAGCGCTAACTCACAATTGAAGTTTATTCCAAACGCATACACGAATAAATAGGAAAAAGTAAACAGAACAAAACAAGGCTGTCATTTTGAACGTCATGTGTTACCCTGCGTACCTGATTGAGTTGGCCAAGAACCGAAACTCCCTATCAGAGAAGCGGACGGAAGTCTGACTGACGCACTTATCTCCGCTAATACGCATATGGAGGGCTTCCATGAGCTCTCGCACGAGTTGATCCCTGTGCCTGAATAAGATTGTTGTTTTTTCGAAGAGCAGTTTGCATTGGATCTTTTTCTTATTGTTCTTTCCACACGTGCGGCAATGTTTAGGGAGGTTATCAAGGGAATCTCCTCTAAGTAATCTTCGGTGTTCTCCTTTTCTTTCATTAACGAATCGTCCGGTTTGGCCGATGTACAATGCGCCACGTGATAATGGCTACTTGCAGACAACTCCCCTGGCACAAGGAACGAGCGGGGCTGTGTGCTTGATACTGCAATTATTCTTTCTTTTTTTCCCCTTTGCCGTCTTCTTCCTTCTGCCTGCTCACCTGCGAACAGATTGCTGTCAACTTCCGAGGGGCGGAAAATATCATCGGAATGTTGTAACGCCCTGCTACATTCTTAAGCCCATGTACCAATGTGTGCACTTATGGTATAACGGCAACATTTCAACGGTCTGTTCCCTGGAGTTTGGGTCGCGGCCCTGCCTTGATCCACCTTGGCAGTCTCCATGCATAGGGTATGCACTCTCTTTCAGCCTTTCCAACTGGGACGCAACACTTTCATTGATTGCAGGTGGGCAAGACTTGGAGATGGCTGCTTTAAGACAAGAGGTCATGTCTTCTGATCTTAAAGTGGCAACATGTCGGCAACATGTTGGCAACGGCAACATGTCGAAATGTTGTCATTATACCATGCGTGCACCAATTGGCACATGGCCTTTAGAATGTAGCAGAGCGTTAGAACATTCCGATAGTGTTTTCCGGCCCTCGGAAATTGACAAAAATCTGTTCGCAGACGTACAGGCAGAATGAAGAAGCCAGCAGAACGAAAAAAAAAGAAGAAATGATTGCAGTATCAAGCGCACAGCCCCGCTCGTTCCTTGTGACAGGGGTGTTGCCTACAAGTTGCCATTGTCCTGTGGCCCATTTTACATCGGCCAAACTGGACGATGCGGTAATTAAAGATTAGGAGAACACCGAAGATCACTTGGAGGAGATTCCCTAGATAACCTCCCAAGACATTGCCGCACGTGTGGCGAGAACGATAAGAAAAGGTCCTCCAATGCAAACCGCTCTTCGACAAAACAACAATCCTATTCAGGCACAGGGATCAACTCGCGTGAGAGCTCATGGAAGCCTTTCATATGCGTAGCAGCGGAGATAAGCGCTTCAGTCAGACTTCCGTTCGCTTCTCCGATAGGGAGTTTCGGTTCTTGGTCAACTCGATCAGATACACGGGGTAACACGTGACGTTCAAAACGGTAGCCTTGATTTGTTCTGTTTCGGTTTTTCTATTTATTCGTGTATGCGTTTGGAATAAACTTCAGTTGTGAGTTAGCGCTCGTCCTTGTCCTTTCTCGGCTGTTCACGTGCCTCCGCGCAAACTTTTTCAGTACGAGTTTTGCCGCATCGCGTTCTGTAAAGGTGCATTTGCAGACTGCGCCGCAATTGCGTCCCTTTCCGAGCACACTCGTTGAATTAGCAGTTGTTAACGCGTTGCAATAACGGCAGGTTCTCGCGGTTCTTTCAGAGAAGACTATAAGAGCACGTAAGCTGTGCCAGACAATTTTGGCACACGAAAAAAAGAAAGCGTCTTTTTTGTAAAAGTTTTCGCAAAACTTTTGCGGTGGAGATCATTTTCATGCCTTCGCCCTCTGACGCCAGGCCTAAGTGGGTAACGGGATGCTATTCTGGTTAACTTCGCCCTTCGTTTGTCTGGTTCTGTCTGCACTGAGCAACAATTTTACGGGTCAAAAAGGGGGAGCGTCCTTCGACAGGCCTGTGCGTGCCACAGCAATAAAGCTCTGCTATTTTAGCCCGCCAATAGGCTAGTTTAGTCTGCTGCTTTTCATTCTAATTTATTTATTCATGCTCAGTTTACTCTCCCTTTTCCATTGAAGAATCAGTGTATTCCTTCAGGGAGTTCTTAGAAAGTGGTACAGGTTTCTCTCAAAAAAAGCTCGCATGGTCTACTTGAGCGAAAGTTATTTGTAGAGCATACAGGGTTGCGCGCTGTCTGTTGCTAACTAGCTAACTCACAAGATTAGCGGTATTACTAGCAGTTTGTAATGTTGAAAAGGGCTTGTTCAGCTAATCGAAAAACAGAAGCTTAGCAACGAGTGGATGGCAGGAGCTTGGCAGTATTATATCTATTGTGGGAATCTCGTGCTTAAAGCAAAATTTACCGAGTGAGAGAGACGGTAAGCAGAGGAATGGTAGGGAGGCCAGATACAGCGTCTGATTTGCTACCCTGCGCCGGCTTTAAGGGAAAGACGGAATAAAAAAAAGGCAAAGAACAGAATGAATATTGCGTGCGCCCAGCAGGATGCACAGGAGGACTATAAACGGTCACTCAGGGTGGTGCGCTTCAGTAACTGCAGTAGCGCAAGAGCAGCTTCCTTGCCACCGTTCAAGGATTTTCGTCTCAGAAAGTGTTCTCGAATTCAGCAAGTTTAGTGCGCCCTGTAGAGAAATGCGCCGGACCTCGTATCGAGGGCAGGTGTGCAACAGGTGTTTAATGTTTTCTTCTGATCTACGAGAATCGCACGTTAGAGCCAGATGAAGACGCAATCATCTCGTACTGTTTGAACGATGACATAGTATTTTACCATATAAAGATCGCGCTTTGCAGGTTCTTAAGCTTTCCTAATTAGGGATGATGGTAACGTACGCGAAAGTGTATTAACACTGATGATAAAGCAGTAGATCGTGCTGCAAGTAGTCGGAACCATCTCTCGGAGCTACTATCCAGGTGGTACATGAACCACAATTCGCGTACCTCCTACATAATAAGCATATTTATCGCTCAACTTGCGTACTGGCTACAACATCCAGCTACCAGTGTCATGAAATGGCAATGGCCACTGAACGTAGCCATGGATGTAGTCAAGCGTATTCATGGGTTTTTAACCCCATGATCTTGAAAGCGTAGGTCGTTGCCGCAACAAGTTCTCGAACTTAATAATTATTTTTTAGGAGTAGAAGCCATGCACTGGCGAGTGACACCTGCGCGGAATGAGCGTGGCGGAGCGTGATGAGAGCGTGATGCAGCTGGATACCAGAACGCGTCGGCGAAGCAGACGATGGGCTTGGTGCCGTGCACCGCCCGTCGTCATCTCCACTGCCACAGTGAATCACCGATTTCAGAACTGGACATTCATTTGTCGTCTCTATTTGTGAACACAAAGACCAAGAATCTAGTCACAGACTTTATTTGTTGAGAGACTAAAGAGGCGGTGAGACTTTATGTAAAACTTAGCCTGATATTCTGACGACCTTGTATATAGTATTGATGGCTGTCCTACATATTTTATTGATGTATGTTTTTAGCCTAGCCCTCATCTATAAAGAGCGTATCTATGGATTCGCTGGCCTATCCCTTGTGCTTCCAAGCACCGGAGTCTTTCCTAACGTAGCAATAATTGTATCACGAAGAGACACTATTGTTAAAGCTGTTGAAGCTATCATTAAGCTATTAAAGAAAGTATAAAAAACAACACTTCAAGATATGTTACATCCTGAAACCAAGAAAAACATCAAAATATAGCGCTATCCTTTTAGTAATGAAAAGCCAAGTGAAGCACAGAAGGTGGTCATTCTTCGATGCTTCGCACAGCTTGTAATTTTAGCTCTTTCTTCTAGAAAATATTTAAGCCATTTTACGTGCGCCTAAACATGAATGCCACTCATGCCAATGCTTCTCGTCTCCATTGCGGGAAACAAGGGAACAGAAAGAGCAGAAACAAGCGCGCCTGTTTTAACAAACGCATAAAGCAGCTGCTCTTGCCTGGATCAGTGAGTCTACGGGCTCAATGACAGTCTTGAAAAGACATTAATCGGACCAGAGCATATTGTTGGTGCGAAGGCAATCCAACTTCTGTGCATTTTGACAAAAAAAAAAAAAGAACAAGAGGTGCGCAGTAATCAGCACTGGAGGAGAAACACATGATCTCTACTTGTTACATTTGTAGTGAGCTCGATACTCTGAAACGAATGGCGATCACGAAGAAATGATTATGTATAAACTTACAGATACATAAACGCGGAAGTGCCGCTCTATTTTGAAGAATGCGCACTTTATAGTAGATGTGGGGAGGTTATGGTACATTTGTTTTTTTACGAGCAGCTTTTACACGGAAGCTGTCATTGCGGCTCGATGAGCGGCGATGGCTCCAATTGGCGGCAATAATTGGCGGCAATTGGCGGCAGGGCATTGAAACCTGCAGTGAAATTTGCAAGAAATGTTGACCATGTTACTTTCTACGTGTGGGCAAGGTTAGAAGAATGTGGAATAATCAGGCGCGTAGGGAATTTTTAAGAAATTGTCTATACCTTCTGCATCTAACAAAGGGGGAAGGGATTGGAGCCTAAAAGCTACAAAACTGCAGCTTGAGTGCGTCTGAGGCGCAGCAAAGTTTTCTTCATTGCGTTTTGCAGTTTTATAGGGTGGGAAAGATTGTGTTTTGGAAAGAACTCGCAGGGGAAATTTCGAAGTTATTGGTATATTGGAGGGGCCGTTCGAATTATTACGTTGCAGGTGGAAGATAATATTTTCAAAGTGCAGTCGGTGCCTTTGAAACGCTTCTTCGGGCAGTTAATTAAATCTTGAAATTGTTGCTGTAACTAAACGGTTAATAATTTCTGCCTGGAACGTTGTGCATATTATACGGGAGACCTTCTACAGCTGGATTCAAACATAGTGAACACATAGCAGTCAGACTTAAAGCGTTCGAACTGCCTTGATGGACACGCTAAAATTTGTACCTTGTATCTGGAACCGCCATTGCAGCACCTTCGTAGAGGACGCCATACAAAATACGTAGAAAGCGTCCTTTAAAACTTTTCATAGTGGCCGAAGATGAACTTTCAAACATCGACATTATGTTACGAGACATCGTCATTTTGCATTTAGAGCACAAATCACACAGTGCCTTTTCAACTTTTGCTGCAATTTCGCTGTCGTACTTAGCGTTAGAGCTGCCTCTTTGAGTGTTACGTGTACGTTATTATTTTCTTTTGAGTAACCTTACAGCAAACATATATCTTGGGACGCACAAAAACCACAGAAGCCTGCTGTGCGTAGATGAATACACTACGGCACTTTTAAACTACTCCGAGCTCTCTTATTAGTATTATTTCACTCTGTGTCAGTGCTCTGTACGTGATAAACATAATTTTCTGCTCACTAAATAGCCTATTTCTCCTTGTGATGTTACACTGTTGCTAAATTTTACCGAAACTCGGTGTGTTGCAAGGATCATGCTCACTTACGCTGGCACTGGAGCAGGGCCTGTCGGGAGGGAAGCCGAAACGGGCCACGTCTGAGGCCAGCTCCGTGTTCAGCTTGAGCTTGGGCTTGGGCGCCGTGGGTGGGGGGGCTTTCTTGGCCGTGCTGCTGCTAGTGCTGGTCGAACGGTTTGTCACCGTGGTGGTTGTGGAGAGCAGCGAACCGCCCGATGGCAGCTGCGAGGTCTCCTTCTTGGTCTCCGTCACACTCTGCATGGCGAAATGGAGACCAAAATTAAAAAAAAAAAGAAGATTGCTCTGCCTGCGCGTGGCAGATCCAATGGGATAATTTCTTTGATATAGTGTAAAAATGTTACGCATAAAAGAGACAACTTAGTTACACGTACTGCGCTACTTTGTGACATGTGTGCCTTTGAGACTGTCCAAATGACGCCATTAATTCTTATGCTTTAACCCCAATGCTGAAAGTTAGCGGCTTTCGAGCGCCTTTTCCGATTACTAGTAATATAAGCAATGGTAGATGTGCTCGCGCATGTTCGTGTGTTTCCCCTGTAAAGCGTGCACTGCTGCATAAAGAGTAATGCTGCGGTGAAAGTATCACACTTAATTGTTATTAATGTTTTAGAGCGCAGCTCTTTGGCGTCCGTTCCTGGGTTTCGCGTCGGCGTCGTCGTCGGCCTCGTAACCAGCTCCGCCCCCCTTTCATCCCCCCAGCGCTAGCAGCGATCGACTGATACCGCTGGATGCCGCTGACGCCGCTAGAGAGTCAAGATAACGTGACTGCATAGAACACCGTCGCCGCCATGCAGAGAGAGGAGGAAAGGGTCCCCCCCCCCTGTTCTTGTGTGGCGGATAGGGTGCTCTTCAGTTGCCGACGCGCCGGTTATTCGTTGTCCCTGAAACCAACTCCGCAGCTGGGGTTGACTCACTATCGGCGTCAGCGGCATCAGTCAGTCGCTGCTATCTCTTCCCTCCTCCCTTTATCGTGTTGTCCGCTTGCTGCGCGCGCTTCTGCCCCCATCGTTTGCCGCTGGGTGTACACGCCGCCCCCCTCCCCCCTCTTCCTGCGAGTCTCCGGTTGTCAAAGCGCCGGCTCAAACTTAGTTCCTTTCTTCGCTCCTCCTCCAATGCAACCCCTGTGCGGTGGCAATCAGAGAGCCAGATCGGTGGCGGCGGATCTGTATATGTGCACCGCCCGAGCCGAAATTGCCGCTGCCGTTCGCCCTGTGCGGTGGCAATCAGAGAGCCAGATCGGTGGCGGCTTGACATAAAGACAAACAGCAATTTCCTAACACTTATGCGGGAGAACATCCCGTTCCTCTCGCTCGTAACGCGTCCCATGGCTGTGACAACCTCGCGAGGCACTTGTATACATCTCGTCTTTGAGAATCAAGCATTGGTGTACCAAGTCGAACATATATCAGTCTATTTCTCCGACCACAAAGCTTCCTTCATGACTGTCAAGAACTGTTAGTGGAGTCTTTGTTAAAGGAATACGTGTGAAAAATAAAAAAAAAATTCTGTGATAGCGCATACATGTGTTGCTAGATTTCTTTGCCTCAATCTATCGAAAAGGTGAAACAGCTTATTTGCTGCGCTCAAATTTCGCATTAGGAAGTAACGTAATCGTCGGCAATTTTTTGTTTTAAAGCGTTGCTGCATTTGTCTACCATTCCGCCTCACTTTATCGGCTTATAGAGCCATCTGTACTGGCCATACATATGTGCCGCTGACCGGCACTTTTCACTACGTAATTATGCAATGAAACCTATAAATGGTACCTGAATATTATCGCACCAGTAAACATCCGCCTTTAAGCGCGTGATTCTTCTAAGGCGAAAACCTTAAGTGGCTCGTTGCAATGGCTTAAACCCGAAAAAAGCGGCGTGTAATCTAGTGAGACAAAAAATATCATCATCAGGAATGGGTCATATCCCTTAAGCAACCAAAGATGCAATGTCTGATTATTAATGAAGAAACGAAAAAAAGCACAAAGTAAGAAAGAACAAAAAATAACAAAAGAAAGAAAGAAAGAAAGAGAGAGAGAGAGAGAGAGAGAGAGAGAGAGAGAGAGAGAGAGAGAGAAAGAGAACGAAAGAAATAACGAAAAAACCTTTTGGTAGTGCATTAGGTACTCGCATGTGTCGTTGAAGAGGTTGACCTACAGCGCCATACGTTTGCTTGACACTGAGGCTCGTTATGTCTCGCAAGAAGTCTGAGCCCTCCGATAGTATAACTTAATGCATTACCACGTGTGCAGAAGGTTTTCGCCTTCAGCTGTTACAGGAGTGTAAGATGCTGCCGAATTTTATTAAAGAGAAGCTTCCTTGCCTTCCTCCCTGGGGTTTGGCATGTCTGATCGTTTGGTTTCTCCCTCAGTAAAATGGACCCGAAGATGTTGTAATCGAAAGTAGGCCTATCCCGAAGTAACTTCTTGGGCCCGTCGGTGTTCGCTTAACATGATATTTGTCGCGCAAGAACTCGAAAATGAAAAATATCAGTGAGACGAGCGCTACGTAGCGCTCGTCTTTCCTTTCCTCTCGTTCCTCTCAGTGATATCTTTCATTTTCGAGTTTTTGTGCTGCTAAGATCATATTTTGGGCCAATGTCGGAGACAGTGCAATTCGCGGTCATGTCATGTGGGTGGCGGGGGGGGGGGGGGGGGGGGCTCTCGGCGACGTGTCCTCTTTCCCGGTAGTTATGCTGCGGGTAGTTATTTGTTATGCTGCAAAGCGCGGCGTAGAACAAGACCAGTTTGTTACGAGCACTTGGAAACAAAATAAAATTGTACGCATCATATGTCTGTTTGCATAACATTTAATTGAAACGTTTTAAGAAACTTAACGTTGATTCCAGTGAGTGCGTTGAGTCTGCCGTATTATTATTATTATTATTATTACACTTTCGAGTCCTCCATTGCGAGTGCTTGCTTTGACCAGCCAAGCCTTTTGTCTTGTCACTCACGCTAAATGAAGCAAACAAGTAAGAGAGAGATAATGATAATACAAGGAGGGAGTTATGTCACAGTGAACGCTATGGAAATCTGCATTTTACACCCTGGTGGTCTATAAGGGGACTGAGATCACATAAGAGTACTGAGATCAAGGCTGACCTGGGATGAGAAAGCCCGTCCGACTCGATGCGTAACTTGGCACACGAAGTGATTTAATGCTGTAACCTCAAGGCGTTTCCTAATTCAGCAATACGCCCTTGTCGTATTAGCTGCTACGTGTTCTGCTGCGCTTTGTTACTTTCTTCTCAATCTTCAGGTGCGACGATAGAGAGGAGCCTCCGATGGAGCATAGTTTATGGCTGATTTCGTATGCCTATATGTACGCTTTATTTAAGTGATTCTACGAGATAATTTGCATTGCTTGCTTACAATTCAGTCAGCTTAGCGAGCTTAATATTGCTATAAGCAGTGAGCTTTCTTGCACACTACATATTCTATGTCTTTATAGCCATAATAAATAATCGTAGAACACATGTGCGTGAACGCGTCTACAACCTGTACAACCTGTATTCTTTGCCACATACAACTGGAAGGAGCGCATGCGGTATTCTATGCCATGGTAACACCGTCGCCCCGTGCCGTATGCTGTATGTGTGAGTGAAAGCGTGCGAAGGGAGCCGACGATCGCGGCTCAGTCTCGTACGCGCAGGGGAGCAAAGCGGGAAGGAAGCGCGCCGTCTTCCGTCGCGCGCTAGGTTCCGAAGGGAGGGAAAGGACGAAGTCGACGGCGTTGTACTGCGTATTCCGCTGCCGCGCGCGCTATGTCTTGAAGGCGATCTGCATTGAGGGCAGAAACTAGGCGCTTTGACGGTTCATATGAACCTTTATGTGTGCTGCGTTCACGCTGCTCAGTTTGCGCTGAAGTTATAGCACGAAGAACACTTCGCTCGCTGCTGCTGCCGTGCTTCCTCACGCCAGCGTTTTGACAGCGAGTGTCCGCGCTCATCGAGTGGGATGTGTATAATGTTTGACTGTACGCGCTGACACCACGCTTGTTAATTTAGTTAGTTAATGAATGTTCGCAAGTTTATATGGCCGATAAAACTACTATCCTTACTTTGTATAGCTGTCTACTGCTTTGCTATCGCAATCGATGCTCGCCTTTCGGGCGAAGCTGCGACTTTTTCATTCGCGCTTTAGGATTTCGCTCTTCAATGAACCACCTCCTCCTCAGTGTAGGACTCTTGAAGATTAAAACTGAATCTTTTATTTTTTTAACTACAGGAACGTAATCTTGTGTAACCGCAATGTCTTGGTAATTTACATCAAAGTCTGAAGAAACTGGAAAATAACGCTGAGATTATGTATCATCGTATAGGCAATTTATTATGTATATCGCCTGCCTGGCTTCGCGTTCTCTGCGTACACTTACATATTAATGGCAATTCATTCTTTTCTTGTAACTTAGGCTCATATAAGATTGTTTTATGAGGCGAAAACGGTGGTGCATGTGTAGTATCTGGGTAAGCGGGTAAATGTAAGCATGGAACTAACAAAAAAGTGACACTGTGCTAGTGCGACGCGGTAGAAGTATATACTGAAAGGGCATAGCTTCTATTTGAGTTATGCCTTCTTCGAAGAAAAACGTAGTCTAAGACACAAATGCTATTACATAAAAATTGTTTATTGAGCGATGTGGTACGTCCGTAGTAAATAGGCTCTGTGCATTATTTCAACGGAGTAGTGAATGAGAGAGGTCCACGAGGTCGTCACAGCCAAAAGCCGCCGTCCCCGGCTTGCCAGGTCAGTTGTGAGAGGACTCAAAGCTGCTGGTCGATGAGAAGGTCTGCTTCGAGTACTTCATTTGCTGTAAACGAAAGACAAACGAACATATCAAACTGGGCCCGAACAAGAAACACCGTTTCGCGTGCAGGGATTAGCTTCTCAATCGAAATATAAGAAATAGAGAGATATATTCGTCTTCCGAAGGTTATGCTCTAGCTTTCGAAAGTAACGGGGTGGACTAGCGTATGTAAAGCTGCACAAAAAATTGACAACCTGGTTGCTTTTAAGCTGGCTTAAAATAAGTCCGGCCAACGAAGTGTCTCGTTTAGGCAAGCTTCACGTTGACGCACACTTGGAGTGCCGCTGTGAACACGCTGCTGTTTACACTGAATTGGACGCCTAACGTGACGCATAGTCACCACATCCAACATAAACGAGACGAGGCACTGCAATAAAAAACTACAAAGAAAAGTAGGATTGTATTCACAAAGCTTAACTGATGCAATTGCGGCTCACGATTGGCCGTTGCATCGAGAATCGTCTCGCTATCACGCCGATGGCTATCATTACGGGCGGTAGCCCGAATACTAGCCAATGAGGCGATGCTCTAACGTGGAAGAAGTTCTGTGGACATGGGTCCTGGGGATGAATGCACAAAACATTTCGCTCGTGAGACCTGTTTGTCATTCGACGGCGGCCATCGCTAATATTTGTAACGATTGGCTGCAGCATCTGCTTTTACGAGCAGTGCTAGTCTAAGAGCTTCTTCGGGGAATTCGGTCCCGGTTCCCACATTTACTAAAGGTCCTTGCGCTAGAATTGTTTGTAAGGGCGAACGCCAGCCAGTGCAGATGCTTGACATATCATTCGTGAAGGCAGCCAACCAGTCGCAAAGAGCACTTAAGAACGAAACGTGTTGTGAATTTGGCCCCTGGGCTTGTATTCACGAAAAGCTCTTATGCTATAATTGTTTGTAGGGCAAATTTCAGCCAATCCTGAGGCAACACATTTGATTACAGACGGTGGCGGCCAATGGCAAACAGCACTACGAACGAAAAGCTTTATGAATTCAGCCCTTGACACTCAGGACGACTAATGAAATACAGCCTTGAAAAGTACTGAATATTGTCAGAGTCGCCGCGAAGAACGCGCTTTAGGAAAACGCCTTTGCGTTTCTTTATCATTAGCTTGAAGAAAACAAAGGCCGCATTCGTAACGATCCATTACATTTTTCATTGTTTTCTTATCAGACGCCGAGTCGAATGGCCTGTTTAGGCGATAACAGAGGCACAGCGACGTTCGACCTAATGACGAAGTGCGAAAAGAATAGAAAATGAATAGACCGTTACGGAAAATGCGCAGGAAGGCACATATGTTGGACATGGTGACGGGCCCTAACCTCAGCTCATGGGATCACGAGTGCTTGCACAACAATGAGAAATTTTACTTACTGCAGAATCATAAGGTTACACGACTTTTTTCTATGCTGTTGAGGTTAAAGCGGTCGCTAGATGTAGAACGAGTCTGCACGTTGAACTAGCAGTTCTGTCTTGGCTGGAACGGCCAATAACGTGCTCGCTCGGCGACAGTTCAAGCTAGCACATTATTTCCGCTCCGTATAGGGCAAAATGTTAAAACAGCCGCTTGGGCAACACGAAACTCACCTGCTGCGCAGTCGTCTTCTTCACGATTCGCTGGGATTCGTTGGACTCGGTGGAAGACTGGTGCACCATGGAACGAGTGTCCTGCATCATCTTTCGCACGGCTTGACTGGACTCGCTGACCGTCTGGTCGCCGTGCGTAGCCACGCGCTTGGACTGCTGCGTCTCAGTGCGAGACTGCGTGGTCTTTTTCATCACCGTCTGGCCCTCGTCGGTCTCGCAGCCGGCGGGCACCATAATGCCGCCACCAGATTCAGTGGGCAGCTTAAGCTGCATCTCCAGCGTGGCGCCCAGCGGCACGTTGATGATCGAGCCGGGCGTCAGCGGAACCTTGGTGCTGTCTTCCATTGCGCTCAGAGCTAGTGCTTCGGCGGCGGCGTCCGACTGTTCGAGTGCTCGACTCGTGCGCCGACTGAGATTCAGAGTACGCCTATAAAGCGGCGCCCCGGGGCTGCGTCAGTAGTAGTCGCGGAGAGGGAGGAGGTGCACTGGCTTCTCGGAAGGCGGAGTTTCGTCAGCGTGACGTGTTGTAAAAGCCAAGCGCATCTACCGAGAAGCAGCGGGAAAGGGGAGGGGCAACGCCAGGAGGCTCTCTCTTCCGCCGGCCCAAAGGAAGGTAAAAAAGCAGAGAGTAAAACGGTAGTTCTTTCCGAGGCTTCAAGCTCTCGCTATTTCCTGCCGATTTACTCACTTGATGCGAAGTATGAAAATATGGACGCAATTAACGACACTGGGGGGTTCTTTTGCTTCTCTGTTGCCAGAGCCCGGTGTACAGGGACTGAATACCCAGAGTTTAAAACGGGCTGGAATGTCGTTCTGTTTGTCTACCCTCCACAGACGCCGCCGGCCCAGCGAGACGAGAAGGGGCCGTTTACAAGGGAGAGGAGGCTCTCCCCGCACTCATGCATCGGCGGCGCTAAACTTAGCGCGGCTTCGGCCCGAAAGATGTTGCCCCGCGGCCGCGTAACTGGAGACTGGGTTCAAGCTGGTGCCGCAGTCATCACGCAGTTGGCTTGATCTGAAACAATACAAAAATATGCGCTGTGCAAGTGCCAAGCGCGCTGCTGAACTGCGCGTCCGGGGAGCACGGTCATGCGCACCCACATGGCCGCAGCCTCTCGAGGAATCCTGCGCGCGTCGCAGTGCCTAGCCGCGCCGAGGTCGACCTGAGTCACTTGCGGGTTGCGTCATCTTTGGACCCGGTGTCGAACTCGGGAGTCAATACTCACGTGGGTATGCCGGGAAAACGAAAGCGTGCAAGCTGTTTGCTTGGCTTCTTGCACCGACTGGTGACGAGGCGACCGAAAGCGTTTCTCGAAGAAAGCGCGCCTGTGTGCAGCGAAATTTCTTTCTTTTTTTAATTTGAGGACCTGGCGAGACTTTGCAGCTAGCAAGGTGAGGATTCACGTAAGCTCGCAGGAAGCAGCGTAAGTCGAAAAGGAGCGATGTCTGTGACGCCACGTTCTCCACGATGTCGTACGTGCAAGTAGCGATGGCAGCGAAAAAAAGAATAAAACTGGGAAAACCTCGGAACATAGTGAACTGACCGGAAGTGCACACTGGCCAAAGGCGGAAGTTACTGAAAGGCATTTTTTATGATAGAAGCGAAAAGAAGTAATAAAAAAAAACACGCGATAAACAAACTAATTTTTTTTTAAATAGACAACCAAGAATCTCAACAGTGTTGGCTCGAGACTTGCATATATAGCAACATATCACAAATATTTTTAGGACAGCAAATAGGCCACGTTTCCTTTCATTATGCTGGCTTCCTAGAGAATAGGAAGCAGGAGGCAGTAGTAAATAACGATTTTATTAAAACGAATTTTCGGGACTGAAACTTTAGGAGCGGCGAGTACCTAACAATAGACCGTAATTTACGAATTCACGAAGTTAATAAAATGTTCACTTTGCACATTGTTGTTTCAATTATAAGGTCGCCTGCTAAATGTTCATTTCAGTTCAGCCTTGCTTTTTGGGCCTCTGAAACACTGCTCTTCTATTTAATGCCCAATGAATAAGTGGAAGCGGACGGACGATGAGGAATATACAGCTCAGACTCGTGACTGATGTCTCGCCCTGATATGAAGTCACCAGGAAGTGCGCTTCCTGCTGGGAAGAAATATTCATGACGCGGGTTCCGAGTCATAATATAATGAAAATATATGTACAAATACATAGACAGCAGGGCATTTTGCGACAAATAATATCATAACGCAGCCTCAAGGATATCACTTTGTGAGTGTCCAGTAACATTGGCACACACACATGATCAGCTGTCCACGATACCTCATGGCTTCCGTTTAGACATTTACTTTGATATGTGTGCTACGCCAAAAAATTAAGCATAACAAACATGAATGCAGTGTTGACTAGTGTTGGGACATACCCCGAAGCTTAGGGTCTTCCTGACATTTCTTAGGGCACCGTGTTGTTTTTAACCTTATAGGGTACAAACATTTTTAAGATTTCAGAGATCTTGTTTTTGCTTAATAATAAACTAATTCATAAAATTATTGTTAGCGTTTATTTGTTAGGTGCCGTTATGGGGTGCAATCTTGTTTTGTGTGTTGTAGTGAAATTTTACACAAACACACACACACACACACACACACACACACACACACACACACACACACACACACACACACACACACACACACACACACACACACACACACACACACACACACACACACACACACACACACACACACATATATATATATATATATATATATATATATATATATATATATATATATATATATACATATAATGTCGCAAACACGATATGTTCGCTTTGACACGCGTTTTCACAAGAAAATTTGCTTTCAAGGCCCGCGGCAAGAGCAAAAAACTGGTTCGGCTCCTGTTAACTTGGACATAGCGTGCCCTAGGATCAGGTGCGGGAGCATGTGTCTCTGCGATGCGAGGATGCGACGGCGCGCATGTGCCACAAACTGTACATATATCGGCGGTTGGAATGAGAGTAAACAGCTGCTGGTAGCGTCCGTTCTTCTCCACTTTGTTCTTTATGTCCTTTACTAATTTGCCCTTATCTAGTATATACATATATATCGTTTGTTAAGCTATAACAAAAAAGAACTCTCTCAAGTTACAACACGCGAAAGTTATAGCATCAGACAATAAAGAGAAGCAATGGCGTTATGAAGAATAACAGTTCACATTGTATACTGGAAGGTTAACCTTACGTAATATGATAGAAAACAAAATAAAGGTTGTAAATGCGACAACTGCACTTTTTTTACTTCATTAAATTCTGACGGATAACGCCCCTTTATACGTTTCCATTGAAGCTTGAAAGGAAGGCATTTGCTGTGAGGAGCACAAATTCTCTCTGCAGCTTTTATTTATTCCTTTCGCGATGCTCTTGTGTTAGGGACTGGCGTAGGGATTTTCAGTGATTCTTACAAGCATGACTGTAGGCAGCGGTCCTTAGCAGGTCGACCTGCAAGCGGAGAATGCCTCGCTAACCGCGGCTCGCTTCTTGCTGGCTTTGAAGGCTCGTTGAAAATAGTTGCACAAAGTAGATATGGAAGGACGAACTGCGAGGTTCTGTCTTTGAAGACCTGGTCTAGGGAACTGACCAGAGACACGAAAAAAAAAAATAATCGTTAAATAAGAACGAAGTAAAACCACAGGATAAAACCTCAGTACAATACTGGTTTTCTTTATGTATTCGTTGGTGGCGGTGAGGCACGTATCAATTGGACGAGCCGAAGTAGGGAAGAACTGGTTCGTATTTTACTTGTGAGGAAACAAAAAAGAAGGTCATACGGTAGGTGGCTCGCGGTAGCTGAGCTACCATACACCAAGGCCGGTCGAGACGACTGCTGGTGTTTCTCTTTGATGTAGTCTCTGTGGCAGCCGCCTTTAAGCGAATTCAGTGCCTACCCCCCCCCCTCCCCCCATGTGCCACAACAATCCAATATATCCTGCACTTAATTTCCATTACCTTGCATATATTGCAATTTACCGTCGGCATTCCAGTAGTGCTCGTCATACCGCATTGGAGTAAGGCTCGCACCAAGACACCTCGTCAAACCACTATGGTGAACATTGCCTTAAGCCACTGACGTATGTGTTCCTTCGGTGCTTCTGGTACAGGAAATTTCACCGCTACTATCGTGGAGCCCGCATCAATACAGAGAAAAAAGGTTGAATTCGGGAACTAGGATCATCAGCGACAGCTTAAATGGCACAGAGCATAGTTCCCATATGCTGCAGTCGCTTGGTTACAGCAATAATTTAATGAGTACATTGCTGTCCTCTCACACCAAGTGGCCGGTTTGGCGCTCGTTTTTCTGATGCATTTCTGCCTTAGAGGGCTGCCGAGTTTCTCTGTCCTCATCCGAGTGGCCGTGGCCAGTGCACGCCGCTATGCGGTGCGTTGTGTGCGGGATATCTCATGGCTTCTGTTATTAGTGGAGGCTCGAAGTGAGCCGGTTTCTCTATTCAACGAGGTAATAAGGCTGGAAAAATGGCATGCAATCAATCAGGAACAGGAATCAGAGCACGTTTTCAAACAGTTTTCTGACATTTCGGTTAGAAACGGGTCTTTGTTGGAGGCGCACAAGCTTATACCTTAAAATGCCGCAATGCCGACTATTTTTGGTTGACTCTGCGACAAACAATGTTGGCTAGCGCAGTGCTCCTAGCTTGTGTTTTGTCGCAGCTTGTAGTTGAGGACGCCTTATATCTAGCGGCTGCGCAAGCGCAGAGATTAATTTAGCGCTGTCGCCTGTTCTTTGGGTGGGCCACTAGAGTTTTCTTGGCAAGCTTCAACGTGACTGGCTTAGCAGTCTTTCTTGGCGAGCAGATGGTTGGCTGTGTTTTTACTGATATGCCAACAACGCTTGAGCGCATGGCTGCTTTTAGCTTTTTCTTTTTTTGTGTGTGGTCACCTGAAGCCATCCTTCTTTTATTTGCTTAGAGTGTGGAACGTAAGACAGAAAGAAGTACTTAGCCACGGATGAGAAACACAACTTTTGGCACGAAAGCAGAGGTTCCCGTCAGTTCTTTTGCGAGTTCGCCTGTCATGTAGCACATTGCGTGTTGAAGATTTAACGCGGCGGACGTAACGGCAAGCGCTGAAAACAAAGCTTTTCTTTACTTTTTGTATAGTCAGATCTAGCGGCCGTTAGATGCAACTTTCTACAGGAGGAGGTATATGGACATTTAAAGAAAAAAAAAATATGTTACTTTCTATGTATATGGTGATATAGTAAGCTGCGCTCATTATGTAGCGGTTATTTTGTGGTAATCAATTTGAAACACCAGTGTTTTAACTGAGTTACAAGGAAGTTGTAAATGGAGTCAAAGCGAATGAAGAAGCTGGCAGTTTTGTCATAAGGGTTGAAGCACTGACTGTCTTATCGAGCTATTAGAATAGTAAACAAATGGTGAACTAGGAAAGAAGACAAGCGCTTGTCTAGTGTCATGAAATAGTCTTTGTCCCTAGTACATAACGTTAGACAAAGTAAACCTGGCATTATTGTGGATCGGCAGTATACATTGCAGTGAACGCTCGTTGGCTAACTAAACATGCGGGATGTCACGCGCCCAAGGACGCACATGAATAGACTTGATTCGATGACCGCGAGCATTGCCTCGTGGGCCGTCACCTTTCGCAAGCGAACATTCCGTGCTGCAGCTTCCTTTGCCATTTAACTCAGCAGATTACGCGACTTCCAGGACTCGGCGCGCGAGAAGAGAGCGCGTGCCTAGGCACCTCGGTTCTCGCCTTAACTGCTATCCCTGGCAGAATCGGGCTGGCACGTGCCGCTTTCCTTCCACCGCTTCAACTGGCCTGTGGTGCGTTGCGCTAGGCTCAAGGACGTCGTAAGTCTAGGCAGGCTTGGTGTGGCGGTAAATGTAGGCGAGGGGGGACGGGGGGGGGGACGTGAGGGTGTCACAGCGCTGTGTGATCACTCCCGTAGTTTTTCTCTCGCTGTGTGAGGCGGGCTGAAGGTGAGCGGGACGGTTTCTATACGTATACTGAGCGTTGTTGCGAAGACTGCAAAAAAAAAAAAATCGCCTGTGGCAGTGAGAACAATTGTAGTACTTGAGCTCGGTTACTCGAAGAGGCGGGCATTACTTGCACCAGAAATCAAAAGGCGTAATCAACTTATTTGCGAATTAATTAATTAATTATTTGGCCAATTTAGTTTCTAAATATTTACTTTACGGCCCACATTGCAACTTACGAATTTTAGTGTGAGAGTTCTCAAGGCGTATCAACGTGGAACGAATTCGGAGGATGACAGCAGTGAAGCTCAACTGAACCTAGTATATTTCGTTTACGCTACTCCTTGCACTTGGGCATGGAGTTCAATGGGCGTGTGGAGACGCACTGACAGATATAAAGCAAGCGTGTGTAGTTCTGAAACGCTCTTGCGTTCGTTCAACACACTGGCTGAATTCAACTCTATTAGGAGGGGGGGGGGGGTGAGGGGGTGTACATAATTTACTTTTGCGTT
The DNA here is from genome assembly GCF_050947875.1 of Dermacentor variabilis. NCBI lineage: Eukaryota > Metazoa > Arthropoda > Arachnida > Ixodida > Ixodidae > Dermacentor > Dermacentor variabilis. Next base: position 176,903,367 of record NC_134568.1, read on the forward strand.
CTGTACAGGATTATGCTTATCGAACGAATGTATTTGTATTTTTGGTTGTATATGCTTAAAGTTGAAATATTTTTTCTCAGTTTACGCACGATGTGCTACACTACACGATATTATTTTCCTGTGCGTCTAGACGTGATGACCTCACAAAGTTCTTCTATTACTGTTCAATGCCACGCATATAGGCTCTCGATTGTAGTATAAACATGTAACTACTGATGCGGTCTAATTTTATGCGAATTCGTGGACCGCATGCCGGATGTGGAATGCTGCACTGTTGGTAGCGCAGCTCAATGTCTCATTCTTGTGCTGTTTTCTGCAGTGCGTGCACTTTCTTTATATGCCCATTTTTCTTTTCTTTCTTTATATTTTCTCTCTCTGCAGTTAATCCCTCTGCAGTTTTTCACTACTTTTTTCTGTGTACATTTTTTCTTGAACAGGCAGGCGCTGTGTCCCTACCGGGAGCATCTTGTCCCTACCAGTTCTTTTCTTTCTCTGTGATTGTTCCATGTCTGTAAACTTAATAATTATGATTGTATCCCCCAGCATCACCCAGCGGGTGTAGGCCCTGACGAAATTTAGTTGCCTCCATCAGTTCTGACACGCGGGCAGTGCCCAGTATTGTCCAAGTTGACAGACAGACAGACAGACAGACAGACAGACAGACAGACAGACAGACAGACAGACAGACAGACAGACAGACAGACAGACAGACAGACAGACAGACAGACAGACAGACAGACAGACAGACAGACAGACAGACAGACAGACAGACAGACAGACAGACAGACAGACAGACAGACAGACAGACAGACAGACAGACAGACAGACAGACAGACAGACAGACAGTTCTAGATAGATAGATAGATAGATAGATAGATAGATAGATAGATAGATAGATAGATAGATAGATAGATAGATAGATAGATAGATAGATGTTCGATTCACTCTACGGACTATTGAAAGCTTCTCGTAATTGGTTTCCGGATCTTGTCTGAATGGTTCAGACAAAATTCTATAGCGCTGGCGGCGTGCTAAGAGAATTCGTTCTCATTGTGACATTGTTTTCATGAATACGATTGCATTATGAACGAATGCTGTAGAAACTACCTTACATGCAGGAAGACCGCTTTATATTCTTGAAAAGTTAATGCCTTTTTCCGTTAATCAGAGTATCAGATCCAAAGTCCCCCACCCCAATGTCTTCTTGGATTTTGCTGGGATCCAAGTGACTTGCTCACGCGCGCAGAACACAAGTCTCTTGCGTCTCATAATCTAAAATTTTCTAATGTCATTACCCCCTGACGTCGCTGTCTAACACTCAGTGCGAAACCGTGGGATCCTTACAAGGTGGGAATATGAGAAAGGTTCTGGATGTTCCCCAACCAGCGGCAAAAGAATATGCAGTGAATGAGGCTTAACTGCTGGCACTTCAAAGTCTGGCACTTTGACGGCTGAACACCTTGATTCTTTGCCTTTGTGAGTCACGCCCTGGCACAGTCCCCCTCCGGCGTGCCTAAGGTGATGTTTCACGGCTACTTTTCGCAGCACTCAGTCAAATCCGCTCGTTGGGTTCGCACAACACAAACAAGAGCCATTCAGTGTAGCTGTCTTGCTTTTGAGGACGGCAGCTGTAACTTCAGCGTCTTTTCTCAAAGCTTGAAACCCTCAGTTATAGTCTGAGGCAATACCTGCCCAGCTGAAGCATTTAGAGAAACTTAAGGCACGCGCAACTTGACACAAACTGTACTAGAGAAAAGGCGCGAAGTTTCAACCTACGGCTATGGCTACGGTCCCAGAATTTTCACTTCTGTAAAAGGTTTGGAATCTAAGTTTTATAAATCTGTCCGAAGGGCAAGGCACTCTTCTTCGTATGGTGAGCACTCATACAGGCGTTGTTTTGGGGTTATTCCTACACCTCATGTGTTGCAGTTGGCACTGTCCCGCCATTTCAACTGAGAATGGGTAGGCGGTGTTCGTAACAGAAACTCCTACTTAGAGGCGACATCGTAACGTTTCTTCCCGTCGAGTTAAACCGGGTCAAAGTCGTAATTTCATAGATGAGGCCATGGAGTGTAGGTACCGGTTAGTCACTTCAAGTGTGTTCCATTTCCTTAATGTCGTGGAACAGGCACAACCACTGAGGGGCCACGAGGCATCCGTTCTCGACAACGGAATTGACCACAGAAAGAAAGCTGTGTGGATAATTGTAGGCGTTCTACGCGATTGACACATTAAACCTATTTTCGATACCGTTAACTTACAACCAATCACTGGCATCTAAAATTCGTTTTTATCGAAGTGATTTCACACTGGTCGGAAAACGAACGACTCCTTCCTGAAGAGAGTTAGCAGATTTAACTCTACACGCCCGCTCGTACAGTACATGCGGTGCACAGATTTAGAAAATTCCTTACACACGTACTAACTACGGTCGCCAAATTACCCGCTGTTTACTCCCAATAACACTAAACTCTATGCCACAATAAAATAAAGGTATCTTCCCTTTCTACAAACACTTTCCCGTGTATGTCACAGTGCGTATAATGTGCACCCAGTGTAAGACTTACTACATGTTTGACAGTGTATAAAATTCGGAGTTTTTGCAAACACAGCTGTTGCTATTGCTTTATGAAACGGGATGAAAGCATTTGTCAAGCCTTAATGACTTTTTTTCTTTCACTCCGCAGCATCCCTGTTGTGACTGATCGTATGTCACTTTTGATGTTGAAATAAAGTGACCGGTTGATCGACTTATCGATTTATTGATAGATTGAGTACCATTTCCAGAATAAGGGTCATGGGGCGCTATAACGTAAAACTATTCGAAACTTTTCTATTCCAATTCTGAAATCAGCTCACGGCGATTGGTCAAAAACATTTTTGGACCACCCCCACTTCACCTGTCTGTCACGCGACGTCACGAAAACCGTGATAGCTCCCCATCTGAAATTAAGTGTGCACACTGATTATGCATGATTTGACCGAACAAAAGAAAATCAGTTATTTCTGATTCGACGCTTTTCGACCTTTGCCCTCGGCTATTGGTCAAAAGTTTTCGGGTTGCAGCCATTTCACCTGCCTGCCACGCGACGTTACAAAACCGCAAGAACTCACGGCGTCAAAGTGACGTGTACGCCTTAAAGACGCATTGGTATGCCGAACAAAACTGATTTTTTTTCTGAATAGCCACTGGCTGCCCCGTTGCCAAAAGGAATAAAAGATGGCTGTCGCCGATCGCTCAGGCACTGGCGACTCGCACCTGCCGGAGAGCATGCGTTTATTTTCATGTGATAAAACTTTTTGCGTGGCCGTGTAACGTTTTCGAGAACTTTCGGCACGTTTACGACCTCGTTCTGCCAACTCTTCTTTGCTGAGGATCCGGTTTAGCGTCATTTTTAAGCTTCCGTTGCAATACGCCATGATTGTCGACGAGCCACCGCAAGCTAAGTAAGAGAAACCGGACCAATCGCAGACGCCGGCACCACCTTCTTCATCCGATTATCGATATTCAGTGCAGTGGCTCGGCCCCATAGGATCCCTCGCCACTTGACCGTGCTCCTCGCCTCTTGTCAGCCAATTAGATAAGACAAGCCGCTCAGTATAGACAATGTTATTCGTTTTTCAAGCAAACAAAAGTGACCTCCTATGAACGAGGAGAGCGTTTCATTGGTCTGTTCAGACAATCCTGCGGTTGAACGCCCGATGCTTGCGTCGGCGGTTACGCAAATTTGACGTCAGGAGATTGGAATAAAAACATATTAAAATAGTTTTACATTATAGGGCCCATGGTTTCGTATTCTCGTACATCCGCATTCGCCAAGTGAAATTCTACTTGTCAGCACTTATTATGCCAGCTGTGCTGGTGGGCCTTTTCTGGGAACTTACCGTAAACATAAGCTTGTGGTCCTCTTCACTGTTGTAAGTTTACATTCTGCATGTAGGGTGAAGATTTCGCAATAAAAACTATGTCGAAAATATATGAGCTTTGGCCAAGCTCAATGATCGGTTAGTTGACTGACCACACACAATAACGAAGTACCAGTGACTATAAAATTTCGATGCAGGCATACCGTTTAATAAGTGTTATATGTGTGCTCTTATACGTTCGTTGTGTATAAGATCAAGGAGTGTTTCATATTTCTTGTCTACTCAGCGAACGTAGTTATAGACGTGACATTGTAGCGAAGGCCGGCTTGTAGGAGGGGAGGGTAACGTCCAGGTTGTACGGCTGAACCAACAACCGGCAGTGATTGGACAAGAAAAGTTGAGAGCGAGGCGTTGTGGCTACAAAATGCTCCTCCAGATGCTAGGCACTATCGGCTGTGTCCAGATAGGGCTGATCCATGTTAGAGATGCATTTCCTAACTATCTAACTCATTTATCTAAGAGATTTTGTAATTTTCGTAATTTCTTCAGCGTCTGCTTGCTTCCAACCGAAGCTACTAGCGAAGACAGCCACTATCCTCAGTGGCAAGACTTCCCACCTGTGCAGAGGGGTGCGTCTCGAACGTCCCCTCGTGGGTGGGCAAGAATATTTTACTAGCACTCTATTGCGATGTTCTGCGTTCACAGGCCGTCAGGCATAATGGCACATCTCTTAACAGCCGGCATATTGTTGATGCATGTCGTAGAAAGACAACCTTCTCAGTTCTTCGGTAGTCCTCAGAACAGCATCCACCTATGTGTACTACGAGTAGGTCATTCTACTTATATGTTACGTGTTGGTGCATGGAATGACTAGCGCTCAGACATCATTGCAGTTTGCTCACCAGAAATCAATCTATTTTGACGGCTTGAAAGACGTATTTCTCCAGCTAAGCAGAACAATGCCTTCCTTACGATTAGCTCATGTAACTATATGATTGCGCACGTTGCATGATAAGAATCAGCCATTCGTTATACTATGCTGCACAATACTGTACTATAGTAGCTGCCTGTGATCACTGTGGAGGTATCCTTGCCGGGTATTTGTAGAACCCTAGAAACTATGGACTGATCAGCTGATTGGAACGCACTCGGACAGCTGCATTACTTAAACAACCAGTGGTGCACATTTTATTTTTAACAATTAAAGATGATCAGCTTCCCTTGATGTGCTTGAAATGCTGAACGGCAAGGAAATTGCACTGAAGCTGATGGAGGATGCGGCTGTCTCACATAGCATACTAGATATGCAGAATATTCGCTCCAATCACAGCACCTAGACAGGAACTTGTTGTTTCCATAATACAAGTAGAATAAATATTAAGAAAGCATTGTAGTGGAATGAATAGCTGTAACAAAAGATGTACAGATGACGAAAGGGGCGAGGCATTATACAGGCTATTTCGCCACGCTGTACCTGGTGGAAATACTTTATTTCGGGGCAGGTTTGAAGTCGAGGTATAAGAAATGCTGTCGAGATATAGGAAGTGTCTGCAGAGGGAATTACAAACACATGGGTATTAAAACTTTTCTAATGTAAGTGCGGTTCAAATACGTCCATTGAATGCTTCTCCCCATAATCATAAAATATATCTAAGTTGCAGACCACTGCCACGTTTGCATTGAGAGAGTTCTCCGCCCCCGGTCCTCATCTCGTCAGAGCTAAAGTGCTGGCTGGAGACAACAACTCTTTCACGTACCAGGAATGCTGAGGATTGACGCAGTCAACTTTCCCAAGGTTGGATATTAAGCACTTCCCATACTAAATACTATATCAGATCCTTCGTCTGCATAAAAACAACAGAGACCTGGCTTTGTCGTCGACTAACACTACGCCTTACGAGTGCCGTCTTATATTATCAGCATCTGCAACCACATTTCGTGTCTGCGCCGTCACATGGGTCCGTCTCGGTGAATTTCCATCGTGTGTGTCGCTTCAGCCTGGGAAGTTTAACTTTAATTTGCACAAGAATAATCATAAACCAGAGCTCATACTAGGGGGCAGACGCATACACAATGTATAAGTGTTGAAACGCCACGTCGTTACCAAAAACGGAGTAAAACCTGAGGCCATAAGCCAGGCGCCCGACGTTACGTCCAAGAGCCAGTGACTCATCTGTAACAAGTGAATGTCGGTGATCTACTACCACGAAGAAAGAAAAAGAAGCAGTGGTCATAGGTAATCTAGGGCATGTCTATACACATATACACAGAGATTCCTCAGTTCACTGTAAAATAATTTACACCCTAAAACGTGAAAAATGGTGTAAATGTGTCTATAACTCACACCCTTAGGGTGTTATCTATATAACGGACACCCAAAGGGAGTGAGTTACAGACACATTTACACCCTTTTTCACTTTTTAGGATGTAACTTATTTTACAGTGTTCAGGGAAGTTAGCATATAAATTTGCACTTACAGAGGATCAGAATCAGTATGCCGTACTACCGCAAACATTGCTGGTGCAAGATAAAATGCGCGTGTAAATGGAAGCCTCATTAGTTGTTTGTTTGTGAGAGTAGGTTTTGTAGGATTGACTAATTATAACTCACTCGCCCACTTTGTCAGTGATCTAATTTTCTAAAACGTAAAAGCGGACAACAAAGCTATCATACAGCAGACAATATTTTCGTTCAGGTCGTAAAAAGCATAAGGGAATTTTATCTTGACACGCGGTACCTTTACAGCAAGCACCACCAGATAAGTTGTGCGGAAACTAATTTTATAAATTATGGAGAAAAAAAAAAGCAAGGAAGACGTTGTTTATGAAAAAGAAAAAAGGAAAATCTTAACAAACTCTTCTATCTGTCCCTTGTACATGCTGTTATTTCTAAATTCTCTGCCTTTATGCAAGCTAATTGTGTTGTAGGAAACAAACAGCGTAGGTAGTAAAACACTTATGAAATATACTAGCCACTCATCATTTCAAGGTTCTATTCCAGGTCTGTGGTGTACCACGTATATCAACGTCTTGAACTGCCATTTTTCGTCTCATTATACACGGTGCTGCCGTGAGGGTGTGCGAATAGAGATTTTTGAGACCTAGTCGATTACCAATCGAATAGTGCCAGTATATAGCGAATAGAATCGAATCGAATATCGACTAGCTTTCGAATAGTTTTATAATCGTTTTGGAAAAATCAACAGCATTTATCGCATTTAATATTGTTCCAGAGAAAAAGAGAAATCCAAAAGAAGCGCCCATAAACGCGGTCATATAAAACGAAGTTCACATCCCATAATCCTTAATGTAAGCAACTTTCTGTTATTACATAGCACGTTATGAAGCGTTGTTTACTAAAAACACATATGGAGCATTAGGAGGAAACACGTGTAGTATCTTCGCATGCACAGGGCCTATAAAGTATGTCTACCTAAGCGACGTAGCCTGCTCCACTAAAGGTGTCCGTACTATGCCTGCGGTGGTAAAATTTTACCGTAGTTTTGCTTCAGTCTTGTGTATAATTGGGCGCACTTGACGTTTAGAAATATTGGAAAACTATTCGAAAAAATATTCGCATTTACCAATAGGGACTATTAGATTCGTTGTTCGAAAGTTTTGAATATATGCACGCCCCTACTTGCAACTATCTAACCGATATCAGCTGTATAATTATTTTAATTGCTTTAGTTAGATACTGCACAACGAGTAGTTTGATTAGCAACCTTTGCAAAGCTAAATTTAGGATTTTCAGAACAGGTCAAAGAGAGCTCCGGATCTTTCCTAGTTTGAGAATTGATTGTTTATTCCAATCTTGACAGTGATTGTGGTGAGGTCTTTGGCGTTTAGTTAGAGCTTCTCCACAAGCATCTTCGCGCGCAGCCTCTTTTATGGTCTTTTTCTAAGAAACGATAAGTTTAGGAGGATTGCTATATTAGGCTTCTGGAACGGCAAACAGGCAGTCTTACCGTAAGGAGAAGCTTGAGACGCTAGAAAGTAGGTAAAAGAATGCGAGCGGAGACGTTAACTTAAAACTGCAGCGTCTCGTAACGTCGTTGATTTCTAGAGCGTCTGGCGGAAGATGGTTTCTTGTTAAAAATACCGAAACGCCTGTATTCGAAAATACAAGGAATTGTTAACCGAAGAACTTTGGTATACTTTCTTTTTTATGGAAAGCACTTAAGAGGAAGCTTTAGCTCGGGTGCTCCTATCTAAATACACGTAAAAGCAGAATTCGTTTTTCTCGGTCACCACTGCACAAAATTTGACGAGGTTTGTTGCATTAAAAGAAAAACTTAAAATCTAGTGACTGTTGGTTTCGGATTTTTGATTTAGGTCGTCAATTTTTTTATTAAAAATTGGCAGAAATCGAAAATATTCAAAAAACGAAACTATCAAGTTTACAACTCTGTAACTCAGCAACGAAAATTGATAATACAATTCAGTGAACTGCATCTAATAGTACATCTAAAGCGGACAAAATTGATAGGCTACACATGAATGTCAAAAAATATAGTAAAATGGAAATATAGGTTTTGCAGAACCCTTGTAAACAACGTAACAAATTCACGTACGATATAAAATGACGTATCGAATTTGTCCGCTTTCAATGATCTGGTGGATCTCGTTTACAGAACCGCGATATCTGCTCTTGATGCAGAGTTATGAATTTGTAAACTTCGTGCTTCTATTTTTTTCAAACTTTCGAATTTTTGAAAATCCCTTTAACAAAATTCAGGACCTAAATGGAAATTCCGCGACCAACAGTCACTAGAATTTCACTTTCCCTCTCAAATGCAACAAATTTCATTAAAATCGGTCCAGGGGTTATCTCAGAAAAACGTTTTTGCCTTTTTACATGTATTAGAATAGGCCGCGTCGGAGTTGGGCCCGAGCTAAAGCTTCCTCTTAACTTTGTGAAAACATCGTTACATATGTCAGGTTAGTAGGGGTGCAAGGTTCTCATTTTTTGTTTGCGAATATTCGCCAAAAACACCGCCAGGAACTCGCCACCAGCTGTTCATAATTCAGCTACACCCCCCCCCCTTCTCCCCCTCCAAAAAAAAAAATATACAGCAAGAACTTTTTTATGACAATTACGGTAGAAGTGCTAAACAAGCATCTTATGTAGTGTAAGTAAATAAGATCAATTATTATAATAGCGAAAGACTAAATGCTAAAAAGGCGCATCAAATACCTGCAAAATAATGTTTTTAAATGGTTAATAACTACAATAAAGTGGCTGCCAAATCTTCATTGAATATTTCCATCTTTTCCGAAGTTAACTTCTCTGGTACGAAAATAAAAAATAACACATTTTATACTGCCTGCGTTATCAAAGATATGTACTCCGAACACCAGCAATAACAAGAAAGTATATTCTGTGCGTCTAGAGCAGGAAAATTTGTCTGAATTTCAGTTATAGGGCCAAAAAAAATATCTGGGCCAAATAAGTTCGCACCTCGACAGATAAAACACTACAGCGTGTTCTGTGTCTTGGTATGTCATAGACAAGAGAAAGGAAAGAGCGGGAGGTTTAAGAAAAATGAATCAACACTCATCATAGTAGTCCATTGGTATGATTCTCGGTCCTCCTACATAACTTTCAAGCTTCACTAAAACAAGATTAAGTGCAAGCGTGGGACAGCATTTATAGCATAAATACACGTTTACACTGTTTTGCGCCTCGATGTCCGGAGTTACTGTTTTTTTTTTCTTTTTCCAGAGCACTCTGCACCTTGCTGAATGGACATCATCGACGAGTCGAATAACATTTAACGAAAGCCCGCATTCAGAAAAAAAAAGAAAAGAAACATTCTCTTGGACATTTCCACCTCACCACAAGCATTCGCAATACCTGTGCTTCGAGCCAGCTTTTTGTGAAGGCAGAATTATCCGCTGGGCAAAATTCCAAACTTGCAGAAAATAATCCTCGATCTACTAAAAGCACAGTTTTTCCGCTAAACAAAGCTGATCTCTGCGAGGTATATCCGAAAATCCGCCAATAAGGCACACCTGGACACACGAGCGCCCGACCTTGGCTATGAAATTAAATAAGAGAGCAAGGCGGAGAGTCGAGTATAGCCTAGCTGGTCTTCATTTTCTTTGCTAATACGCTATCCCTTCTCGCAAGAGCAATACAGGGAGATGTCGAAAAGTAATTTGGGCAGCACAGAATGGTTCAGGGCTTTTCTTTCGTGTCCCTTTGAAAATACAGGTTTTGGCATCGCATACTTAATTAAACTACGCCCTTGTTTCCATGGCGGGCACTCACTGCACTCTATTTTACATTCTTGAATAGTCACATCAGTTATGCCGGCGCTTCCTCCGGGAGTTCGCGCCGAATCGGCCTATTAACGTTGCAACATATCCAAACCGAGTCACTTGAATCGTTAACAACGGTTCCAAGTCCCAGTGCTCGCTCCTTGGAGACTTGCGAGTCTTTCACAATTTGTTTTGCTGCAACGTTGTTATCACATTATGCTTTTAAATTACTGATCAATCAGCTCTCTCAGAGGGGGACTGACATGATATTTTCAAGTATTCATTTTTTTTCTTTAAATAAAGGTCCATGGCTTTAAACCGTGCAAAAATAGCGACAAGCCTCAGAGCACCGTGAATAATTTAATGCACTAGCTTGTCTGCAGCCAGTTTCGGTTTTGTTTCCCAGGAGGCTACTGTGTCGTGACGTCACGACACGAAAGAGTGTGTGGTCGCGTGGAAGGAGGACATTGCGACGTTTTGACACTTACTCCGGCTCACTCGATCTCCTCCTATGATGCTGCTCGCTGTAAAGGTAGACGTAGCAGCATAGTGAATTGTTGCTGTTAAATAACGTTAAGGAATGATAGTTATACCAGGCTTGCGTATACGGGATTTATGGACAGCCGCTCTTACGCCCACTGCAGGGCCAGTTCCCTCTTGCAGCGATCCCTGTTCACCTCTTTCTTGCGTTGTCTGACTCCATCCTACACCTGCAGATTTCCTGTTTTATCACGGCATCTATTCGTCTGGCGCCACCGACCTAGCTTCTTCCTTTGTCACCCATTTTCTTACTTTATGAAACAACCGGTTAACTGCTGTATGCATTGCATAACCTGCACAGTTCGACTTATTTAAAGTGATTTGTTGCTTTCTTTAAACCTGCACGCGTTCTATTCGGCTTTTATGGGCTTACTAATCATTTTTTCCTTAGATACTCAGCTGACTATACATTCTTGGGGGCAAGTTAAAGAGCCACAAGTGGTAAAATTTAATTCGGAGCACTCCACAACGACGTTTATCATAGCCTGTGTGTTATTTTGGAACCTTGCAATCAATCAATCAATCAATCAATCAATCAATCAATCAATCAATCAATCAATCAATCAATCAATCAATCAATCAATCAATCAATCAATCAATCAATCAATCAATCAATCAATCAATCTATCTATCTATCTATCTATCTATCTATCTATCTATCTATCTATCTATCTATCTATCTATCTATCTATCTATCTATCTATCTATCTATCTATCTATCTATCTATCTGTGTACTTTTATATCGCGTTTTCCTTTGTAATTACTTCCTACGGTTCTTCTCAATGCATTTTATGTAATGCTATTGGTTTCCTTATGTCCTACGAAACGTATATTTCCGGCATTTTCTTTCCTGTCAAGTCACTTATTGTCCTTTTTATAACCCTATGTATATAATCATTTACTTATCGAATAGGTGCAGACCCTTCGTATGAAGGAAAGCTTGAAAAGCGAAGCTTTTCTTTGCGAATCTCGCCGGGCTGTCGTTACTGTGGATATTGCGGCGTGACTGTTCTCTAGCCGAATAGCACAACCAATCACAGTGGAGGACGCCTGCGCGCGACGACACCGCCGCTAGGTTACTTGCACCACCACCAGATGGCGCTCGCCTCCGCGCATTCGTGGAGGTGAGCTGAGCATGGTGGTAACTGCAATCACCCCGTTTCGGAGGTGAGGCTCCTACCTTCCATGCATCCATCCATCCATCCATCCATCCATCCATCCATCCATCCATCCATCCATCCATCCATCCATCCATCCATCCATCCATCCATCGTGGAGACATATTAGTGGGCGATATGAATGCGCACATGGAGGATTTAGACAGAAATACTGATTGCAACGGTTTTCTAGTGCTGGATCTGTGCGATGAACAGAACCTTATAGTAGTTGACAGGGAGTATAAGTGTCATGGACAGGTAACGTGACAATGCGGAAACAGGCGCGCCATGTATCGATTACGTCTTAATCTCAGAAACGGTCTACGAACGACTAGACCAAATGATGATAGATGAACAAGGAAAAAATAGCCTGGATAGCGATCAAAAACGTTTAACTTTAAAATATGGGAGAGATGCTAACGCAAAACACGAACCAATAGCATTAGAATTTCTAAAGATGAACGAATAGCAAATAAGAGAGATTGCAAAAAACATAGAGAAGAAAATGGAGGTGTTTCCTACAGCAGTTCGGGAATATAAGAAACTGGTAGACGTTTTGCAGCAGAATGTAAGACAGACACGGCAAAATAATTGTTGGATTGGAAAGACATAACCACGTAAGTGGTGTAACAAGGAAATGAAGCAAGCTATAGAAGAGCGTAAGCAGGCGTCCAGGGATCATCGAGAAGCCAAAAAATTGGGATTACACTAAGAAGTGCTCTTTAGATGTAACAAATGCCGAGAAAAGAAAACGGTGGTGAGTGAGCTCGTGCAAGAGAAAATTAAATGCGCAAGGGAATCCCCCATTGGGTGCATAACATTCGCAAAAGATACAAAGGCACACCGAAAGATCCTGGAACCATGTAAAAGCAGTCGGAGCTCCAACTAAAAATTCGCAAACGGCTATAAGGGATGACGACACCTTCGAAGGAAACGATGCGCTGCGGTACATCACAGACGTTATTAGGGATAACTTCGGCACAAAAGAAAGCATAGTTCAGCAACAACAGAGAAGCCGGAGAGATCAAACTTTAGCACAGAAAGCTTTTACTGGAGGAAAGAAGAAAACGTCCCTAATAAGACGGCCGCAGGACCCGATGAAATCCCAATATAGCTAATCAAAAACATCGGTCCAAAGAGCAAGGCATTGCTGACTAATGCCGTTGAGCAAGTGATTCAAACGAAGGAATTCTAGTTGGATGGTGTGAAAGCAAGACGAACCTCATCTACAAATACAAAGGGGATAAGAATAGGACGAGCTCATACAGGCTAATTACAGTTACGTCGGTGATATACAGGTTGTCCCACATAACTTGAGCTAATGTTTTAAATATGAAAGGCACTCCGGACGCGAGTTGAACCGAATGCATAATATTGGCACTGGCCTAGAGTTACTCAGGCTATTTTTCTTTATTTTCCCCTTAACTAACAGATTAGTTATGTTTAATTATTCAACTTTTGAAGTATTGGCTGCAGACCCCAAGTGTGATGCGCAAAGTTGCAGAGCACCTTAAGAAACCTTTCAATAAACTGTTTCCAACACGATATATCTAACGTGGTCCGTTTATCCGCGTTCCAAAGAAAGCCCGCGAAACATAAAAAATACCACGTGACGGGGCGCTTGCGCACTGTTATTGTGCTGCTCTCAAGCGCGCGATAGATGAACATGGTCGGCTGCAGCGAGACTGGCCCACGACAGGACGTTATGCCTGGTGTAGGTATCTGGACATGCCGCTTTTATCGCATCACGGTGCAAATGCCCTGTCCCGGGCCAGTCTCGCTGCAGCCGACCTGCAGCCGACCTCGGCTGCAGCGTCCGCTGCAGCCGAATGAGCTACACAAAAGGCATGTCAGCTGCAAAAGTCTGAAGCTTATGTTTTCAAGCGTGCTTCAAGAACCTATGTTTTGTTATAGTGGCTTTGTGGTTACCCATTACAAATTTGATTAGAAAATCTACGCTCACTGTTTATGGAAGGAGGACACAGTAACATCACAGTCTTCTTCAGGAGGCTACTAACGTGATGAACTTGGTTTCATCTGTCCATAGAAGGCTTTGCTCTCTTAAAGAGAAGAAAAACGCTACTGGATATTATCTGGTACACACTCGCTATCCATTGCTTGAGTACCAGCAAACGCCACATTAGCCGTGCCGTTGATAGCTGACTGAACTCGCAAGACGAGCTTGGGACGGGAACGTCTGGCAGAGCCGTCATTCTTGGCTTGTCTATCGCATATTTGTCTTGGCCTGTCGGTCGGATATTTTGTCAGACCTTTAGTTCATACGATCCTTTGGACTCACTGGATGTATTGGCAACAGGCGGCTACTACGTGGTTTGGCTTATGTATGCAAATTTAGCAATCTCGGGTCAACTTTCGTGTTCTGTGCAGAACGTCACGCGCTGCAACGCATCTTCTTCTGACTGACTGCCCAAGGTGAAAAGAGGAAATTGTTCTTTTTACTTCTTATGCTCACATAATTTTTACTGTAATACTTAGATATTCGATCAATCATATCTGTAACAGTAGACATTTTAATTCACATTTACAAGACACTTATTTCACTTCACCTTATTTTCCAAAAAAAGAAGTTATAACAACAGTTTTTTCACCACCAGATTCATGGCCGATCCCCTAGAGTGGGTTGCGCCATTTCACTAAGGAACAAAAATAAGAAAAAGAGGGTATTTTTTTAAAATAAGTTCGCCGGCTAACACTGGCCACAGGTGACGAACAAACTGTGCAAAAGTCGATGCATAGCTCTATATGGCTGAATACAAAATGTGACTTAATTGGCTTAGCAAACTGTCCGCATTTTTCTTTTGCGTTTGCCTGAACCACCCTTTACTACTACTATTATTATCTGGCAAAGACAATTTTTCTAACCTGTATGCCAAGAGAACAAATGTATGTCTATCTGTGCACTACCGTTACGATGAATTCACGTGACATCGATCTTTCACCAAATCGACGAGGGAACTAGCCCTCTTGAAAAAGGATGATTGTTACTTCAGCGTTGCAAGGACTTGCTATGTAGACTTGTGTTTTAGGTTTGGTTGAATGAATGTTGTGGAAAGTTTTGCGCCCATTAAACGAAGACAACAAGAAAAGGACACAAAGACAAGCACAGACAGACAACTGAAATGTTATCCCTAAAAACAGCACATTTATACCCTCGAGAACCATCTCATGATCACCGCGTATGGGCAACAGAGCAGCCATTCCACATGATAACAACATTCAGAATTGCCGCAGAACCGACACGCTATAGTCTATTATTGAGCAAGTTAATTTCACTATCATTCAAAGCGATAGCCGGATGACTAACACATGTTCCTTGCAGTCTAGAAATGTGCCAAGCTTCTCCAATTTCTCTTTGTCTGTTTAACACTAACATACAAAACAGTGGTTTGGTAAAACAATGGCTTACACATGCTCAATGAACATTGCGCACAGTGGATTGCCAAATGCGTGTAGGGCCTTCCCCTCAAGCTGGCCAGGTGCTCTCTTAACCTTACATTTATGCATTGGCCAGTCTGATCGACATAGTACTTCCCACACTTGAAAAAAATTTATACCCTGCATTTCTTTTAAAATCTTAACTCTGGGGCATATGACGCACCGTTCACTTATTAGTAAGAATGTTAACCTTGTTATCACACATACAGTTTGTCGCAGAGAAAACACCCTTCACTTTATATCTTGCCGAAAAAACTGCATTCACGTCATTGCATCTAGACTGCAAGGAACATGTGTTAGTCATCCGTCTATCGCTTTGAATGATAGTGAAATTAACTAGCTCAATATTAGACGAAAGTATGCCGATTGTGCTGCAGTCCTGAATGTTGTTATCATCTAAAACGGATGCTTTGTTGCTTATGCGCGGTGATCATGAGCTGGTTCTCGGGGGTATATATGTCCTGTCTTTAGGAATAAAATTTCAGTTGTCAGTCTGCGCTGGTCTTCGTGTGCTTTTCTTGTTGTCTTCGTTTAGTGTGCGCAAAACTTTCCACAATGAAGTCAAACCAACTACCCCACCTTTCAGTCTTATTGTGGCTGAATGGTGGTCACGCCAGGAAGGCAAGCGGGGCTCATAGGTATGCAAAAACGTAAAAGACAGGCGCACGCGCGACAACGCTTGCGTTTCAGTGTGTATGCGTGTGACCGCTTTCCTGTGACAAGGAACGCGCCGCCTGAAGAAGAGTTTACCCGGTAGAGCGATGAAGGCGTCTCCTGGGACTCCTTCTCGATGGTGGTGCGGACCTCCTTGGTGACGCCCGTGAAGGGGTCCTTGATGTGCTCCACCGAACTCTTTACCTCGCGCATGGTGTCGGGACTCTTGTCCTGCATTGTGCACCCATGCAAAAGCAGAACCATTAGGTAGGCTATAGTACGTATTTGCCGGGATGCCTGCAAATTTTTACTTCTGTAGCCTCTTGTAGTGTGAACTTCGCGTGCATTTTGTAAATGTTTTGGCAGCAAAAAAAACAAACAATATCGCTGTATGCGTGATGTGCGGCTAGGCTCTCTTTATCCATATTTTGATTAATAACCCGTGTGATATTTTACTCGGGACAAATGATGTCCTCCTATTGAAACCGCGCTTGTTAGCATCTTGATGCTACATGTTCACGTCCAAGTCCATGTTCTGAATTGCTGCACTTATTGACATTTCTCCGTAAATTTTCACAGCCTTACCTTCTAGTTCTCTCAGAACTAGATGCCCTGAGAGAACAAAGCAATTTTTGGTTTGGTATGTTAAGTGTCATGCACGTCGTATATGCTTTAAAGACGAATGCGGCCCTTTTGTGTGTGACGATATACTACCCGCCTGATGTGCAAAGTACTGTACATCTCAAATTGCTCTACATAAGTACGTACAAGCCCTCGCAAGTGAATCAGAATTTCTATAATCATGCATACACTAGTATTGTATGTATAAAGATGCAGATATCTGCATGCAGAGTTTTTTGTATAACGTAACTCAAGGCACTGGCAACGGCGCGCTGATTTTTCAGCCACCAGGAGCACGGACGCCGCATACCTCTGATTTCTTTCTCAATTCCTTTATTTATCATTTAGTACTTTCTGTACGGGATTCTAAATAATACGTTTCTTCTCTTCTTTCTTATCCCCATTTTTTTTACATGATATAAGGAATTGTTAGCGCAAGAATACGGCGCCGGATACTCCTTGGCTCCTGAATTATCTTTAACCAAAACATTCTTTTTCGCTTCGCATAATCAAATAAATGAACTGCAACCGGCAGCTGGTGCCAGATTCACAGATGTGCGCGCTGTGAATAATAATAATGCAGATTTACCGACTCGCCCAGCTAGCTACCGTACTACAGATTCACAAAGCTTTTCATTCGCATTTGCCATTAACCTGCGGCCTTTACTTATCTTCTCTGTCCCGATTGGCCAGGGCTGGTTCTTACAAATCTATCGAGATTGCTAACTGCTTCATGAATACCGGTCCTGATTAGACACGTACCTTTACTGCCATCCCCTGCCTGCTCCTTAAAAATGAATATTTCTCTCTGTGGTCTGCCGATGTCTTCGATGAAATCAAGCCAAACCGACCAGAATACACTTTATGGATTTTTGCGTGGCCTCCACTAGACTCTGTAATGACATTTGGGGCTTGGTTCACAAAGCTCTTAAGTTTATAAGCACTTCTTTCCTGTGGGCGGTCGCCTTCGCCAATATTAAGCTCGCTATCACGACTGGCCGACACCTGATTTTCCGAATTTTTCTAGCCCACATGCTGTTTTCTTTAAATATGAGCCCCGAATTTCAACGGTTTTGGAAAGCTAAGTTATTTACTCAGTATGTGCGTCTGGCTCTGGCGGCCGCGCATGCTAAAAAATAAAGAAAAAAAGAAAAGTGGCCTGGTTTCACAAAACCTTCGGGTGGCCAAGCGTCCAATAACGGTAAGCTCTTATGTAAGACAACTTTTGTGAATATTAATTGTGATGATCGTAACTGCCCGCATGCTCACATAAGCGACCACAAATATTAGCACCCTATTTATCCAGTATGTCTGCAAATAACGGTTTTTCAGCTCGTATGAACGCCTGTTTATTTCTTTATTGCACAATCACAGCAAGTTCTTTAAGACTGTGTAAGAGGGAATACATTCTTCGAAGAAAAAAATCGGTCATAACCATGAATATTAATTAAGAACTGCAATCGCAGAGGTAATACGAGTGTCATTTCAAAGCGAAAGACGCAAAAAAGCGGCTTAGAAAGAAGAGGCAACTTGAAACGGAGATTTGTTTGTGGAATCTCGCTTGGCCTATGTATTATTTTGTCAGATGGCACATGCTAACTATAGCTCGAGTGACCAATGAACGAAAACCCCTCAAGGAACAGGGTAGTACCACAGTAAAATTAAACACGAATGTACTCACGTTTGTTCTCAGTTAAAAAAGAAAAAAAAAAACCTTTCATCCGTTCTCGTATTAGAGAGTTTTGACTATGGCGATTTACCGTAAAGAAATACGCCTGTCCATACGCTAAATTTCCCGTTCGACAGAACAGAGCGAGTAAGCGGCAGATGAATAGTTGGAGAAAAGAAAGTGCGAAAGCAGGGAGGTTAACGAGAAATGCCTTTGGCTGGATACACTGCGCTGTAAGTGGGAAAAAGCGGACTAGAACGAAGAGAGACAAAAACAGGCCACGGTTGAAACTGTCTATTGAGATTTCTATGCCTGCTAACTCCCACACACATATATGATTTTCTGAGAAACGTAAGAAAGAGAGAGAAAAAAAACGAAAGGTGAAAACAGATAGTGGCCCTCAGAGGTTGCCCGGGGGCACGAAAAGACAAGGAAAAGCATAACCTGCCCCCCCTTCCCCTCTGTCCCCATTACGCTCCCCGCGTGTCACCTGAAAGGGTACGAAAGGCCTCGGGATGTTTCCCAGGTCACTGAGCGGCCCCTTCAGGCTCGGGCCGGTCCTCGGAAGAGCGCTCGTACTGGTCAGCAGGCCCTTCGAAAAGGCGCTACTTCCGGTCGGAGAGGTCTTCGGAAAGAATGAGCTTCCGGTCGGTGCTGTCCAAACTGGAGCTGCGGCGGCGGCTTGCGTTTCGGTCTTTGGGTACGGGTTGTCTTTCGGCTTGTTCTCGTTCTCCTTGTTCTGCTCGTATCCCCTGCACAAATGACACCCGAATCGGAAACGTTGCCGCCTATGCTCCACACTCGCCCAGGTTCAACTCTGAAAGCGAGCAAAATGCTATAGCCCAGGTGGTCCCACTTTGCACCTTCACTGTCTGTCTGTGCGGGTTCCGGTCCCGAGAACTGCGCGCATTAATGTATTTTGGCAGTCTAGCAAATGCATCAATCTAAGCAAGAGGAAGCTTGTACTGCGATAGACTTTGGGACCCAAAATTAAGTCATATTACTACGAGAAGCACAGTACTGATGGTGGATAACTGATCGAAGCTATAATTGCATAAGAATTTAAGTTGGAGGTTGACAGGTATGCTTCACAGGTTGACATATGTATGTCTTTCAGACTTGGTGACCCAGTCCTTAATTCTCGATCATTAAGTAAGAAAGAATAGGTGACGTGTTTAATGCGAATTACAAAGAAAATAAACACGGAATAAAACGTCCTACATTAAGTGAAATAAGTAACCACTGGGCGGTGTAAATCAGCGACTAACAAAGGTCTTTTGAAAGCTGTGTGATGGTTACGTAGAAAGCGGGAGCGCGTCCGCCCACTTTTAAGCGGAATACTTGTCCCACGCTTTAAATGTAACAAGGGCAACGACTACCACATAGCACCCACTTACACACATCCGCATTCCACGGGCAAAATTTGCGCTTGCGGCGAAGCTAGAAAGCAGGCTTTGTCTGTGTGTGCCCTTCGTTCGACGCCCAGACACTCCTTCTCCATGGCTGACTAATAAGTATAAATATATACTTATTAGTATAAGTATAATAAGTATAATAAATATGCATAGAGCTTCTGGTTTCAGGCGTCAGGTAACCATTAAATGTCATGTTATTGTCAGAATCAAATCAATAAATAAACAAATAAATGCATAGAAAATTAAATCTATGCACAGGGCTACAAGAGCGCAGCTGTGGCTCTTAATGAAGGACAAGTGGCGGCGTGGCCGCTTCGAAATGCGTGGTAAACATTCACGTCTGCGCGCGTCCACCATTCTGTCGATTTTTCTTCTTTTCATTCTCATGTCCCCTGTCAACGTCGCTGGGGACATAAGAAGCAAGAGCAAGCATACGTATTTAAGAAAAAAAGATTTATTTATTTATTTATTTATTCCTCTTGAACTTAATAAAGAGCGTTTAAAACAAACGAATGTCCTCCATTTCCCCTGTCTACTGCAAAATAGCAAACAGGGTGTGATCCTAGGGAACCTCTCGACCACTTCCT
The DNA here is from genome assembly GCF_050947875.1 of Dermacentor variabilis. Taxonomy (NCBI): domain Eukaryota; kingdom Metazoa; phylum Arthropoda; class Arachnida; order Ixodida; family Ixodidae; genus Dermacentor; species Dermacentor variabilis. The sequence continues at coordinate 176,923,598 of NC_134568.1, forward strand.
TTTGTCTTACTTTCTCTCTGACGGCATAGAAATCATGAGCAGAGAGACAAGTACGTTTAATCCCCCTTTTTTAGCCTTCTGTGATGACTGACAGGGATGGCCATGACACCATAGCACAGTATAGGCCGACTAAATCTATATGAAAAATAACTGCTGGATAAGTCCGTCGTTGTTGCGTTTTAATCTTTCACATAAATGTATGTTTTTTAAGCTTGTTGTCTTGGGAGGAGGAGCGCTATGTGAAAGTATGTTGGCAGGACCTATGTGCTGACATGCCGTTACTAGTGTAGTAATCAAACATGAAAGCTGGATTAGTTGGCTGCAAGAATTGTGAAGCGTTATTCACAGGCGCCAAGTTAGGATGGAACAGGGCAAGACAAACGGCTAACTTCAACTAGTCGTTTTCTTGAAGACATCTTAATGTTTTCGAAAAATTAAACGACCAATAGATTTAGATCTCCTAGCGAAATCTATTACTTCGGCCGTTTGTCCTCTATGTACTAAGCGCCGGTAAATCATATTTGAGAATGTCATGTGGTCAGTAATGAGCAAGTAACATGACGATTAATTTCTGACATTAATATCGTCCCGTGCACGAAGGCGCTAGGTGCCTTATAGAGAGTGTTTCACGTAACTTGAACCAATGATTAAAGAAAAGTGCTTAACAGGAACTGAATGAATTCAACGGCATATGGTTTGCCGTCGTGCGGCGCTACTTAGGATATCTTTTTATATTGCGCTTAATTAGTTAATTACCTAAATCAATTATGCAAAATTTTAATATTTCCTTTAGGGCCAAGTGCGTTTCTTTACGTTGTAGGGGGCATTCCCTTATGAAAATGGATTTAGAGTTCCTTTACAACTCCTGATGAGTTCCTATGGAGTCAAAGGGACTCTATAGGAACTCGCGATCTATAGAGTCGTCTGCATAGAATCTCTATAAGAAGTCTATAGAAACCTTTCTATAGAAACAAGTCATTTCACACACAATAGATGTGAAATAGAGGGTGTATTGACGTCCTATGTACTGAATTCTATAAAGTAATTTTTATAGAATGTCTTTAAAACTTCTAACGCGACCTGTCTATAGAATGGCTCTCCATTCGTTCTCTATAAATGTTCTATAGAGAGTGTATTGATATCATATGTACTAAATTCTATAAAATAATGTCTATAGAAAGTTTTTAACATTTCTAATGCGGCTTGTCTATAGACTGACTGTCCATTCACGCTCTATAAGCAGTCTATAGAGGGTTTATTGTCATCATATGTACAATATTCTATAAAATAATGTCTATAGAAAGTTTTTAACACTTCTAATGCGGCTTGTCTATAGAGTGACTCTCCATTCACCCTCCATAAATGTTCTATAGAGGTCGTATTGACATCTTGTGTACCAAATTCTATAGAAAAATTTTTATAGAACGTTTTCAGAAACGTTCTATAGAGGTCGTATTAACATCTTATGTGCCAAATTCTACAGAAGAATGTTTATAGAACCTTTTCAGATTTTCTAATGCGGCCTGTCTATAGAATGGCTCTACATCCACCATAAAAGTTCTATAGAGGTCGTGTTGACATCTTATGTACCAAATTCTATAGAAAAAGTTATAGAACGTTTTCAGAACTTCTAATGCGGCCTGTCTCTAGACTGGCTCTCCATTCCCGTTCTAAATATGTGCCATCATATGGCATATGTACTGAGTTCTATAAAGGAACGTTTATAGGACATTAAAGAAGCTAAAGTGCGGCCTGTCTAAGAACGGCTCTCTATTTTCACTCTATAAACAGTGCCCAGTATCCAGTGCATCGCCGGATTATGGGTCCAGTGCCGCGCGCTGGATACATGGGGCGCTGGGCAAGCGCAGCGTACTGGGAGGCGCTGGTTACTGGTGCGAAAAACACCTCTAGCGCGTTAAATACGCGGTGCCTGGACACCGTATGTATTTTTTGAATACAGAAAGCAACAGAGAGCGTTTTAGTGCAATTCGGAATTCCAAAACGACCAAGTTTTTCTGGCAACGTACATGTTGCGTGGTGATTTTTACCGGCGTTTAAAGAAAACCCGGGAAAATATGAAATAAAGCCACGTGACAGCGCTCGTACGCTATCATACTGCACTGCAGCGCGCTTAAGCGTGTGTCGAGCCTATAGCTTATCAGGGACAACAGTGCTTCCTTTCCGTATACCACCATCAAAGCCCTACTAACCTTTCTAGAGTTAAATAACGTAGGTTCACGTTTGTAGCGTGAACATTCAACATTCTGTAGTAGCGTGACCTTCAGTGACCGGCCCTACTGTGTGTGATCTGTACTGTGTCCTAACGCTTCTTCTTTCGAAGATGGGAGGTGGCGGGTTCAAACACCTTGTAGTGTATATTGTGAACAGACTACCGGTGAAACCGTGATTGCGTGCAGCTGTACTTGGCGTCTCATCGTGGAGCGCACAATTAGCCGCATAGCGAACTAGCCATGGATCAGCTATGAAAGATGGAACAGCTATGGCGAACTAGCCATAGCTGTTCGACGCGGCGTCACTTTAATTCCGGCTGCAGAGTCGAAACTCGGCTGAACAACGTGCGTAGTGTACTGTGTTCTAATTCAGTCTTTAGATTTGTCCTGTTTCTCTTCCTTTCCTCTTTCCTCCCCTCCTTCCTATCCTCCATTTCTATGTTGCTGTCACCTCCCTTCAGAAGCAGGCGTTGTGCCCCTTTCGGTGGCAGTTGTCAGCCTGCTCCTCGCTTTCCCTTTCCTGTTAACTGCGTATATGAGTATATGTGTTCAAAACAAATAATAATAATAATAATAATAATAATAATAATAATAATAATAATAATAATAATAATAATAATAATAATAATAATAATAATAATAATAATAATAATAATCGAAGTTGCTGACGCACTGTGAAGCCGATGAGCCGCGGTCGGCGCACAGTTCTTTCGCAAAAAGCGCGGTTGAGAGCGCTGTAATGCGATAGCGCACGAGCGCAGTCACGTGGTTTTATTTCATATTTCGCAGGCTTTCTTTAAACGCCGGAAAAAATCGCCACGGAGCATGTACGTCGCCACGAAAAAATTTGTTCGCTCGTTTTCCAATACCCTCTACAACGTAACCAAACGCACTTGGCCCTAAAGTGAATATTTAAAGAATTGCATAATTAATCTGAGTTAATTTACTAATTAAGCACAATATGAAAAATATCCCATGGAGCGCCATATGACGGCAAGCCATATGTCGTTGGTTTCAATCAGTTGCAGTTAATCACTTCTTTTTTAATCCTTGGTTCAAGTTACGTGGAACACCCTGTATAAATATCGACGGTGCTCTGTCTTAAAGCAAAGAGGAGGCGCGAATTGTTAATTGCTCCCACCAACAAATTATGCTGTATTAAAGGCTTCCGATTTTTCAAAGTTTTTTTTAAACAAAATGTGGAAGCTATTTTCTAGTTTATATCGGCTTAAAGATGGGTACAGTTCTGTGTGATGTGTGAAGATCATAAAGGGCGGATGTCATTAAAACAGAAAAGGTTTAGGACGCCACCATGACGGGTTTTCGGCATCGGTGGCCCGTGTCTGACAGTATTGCACAATGGGGAATTTCATTCCCTGTATGAAAAGTGCAACACGATAAGAAGAGATGCAAAATCAAGCGAATAGGACAAATGTTTCTTAGTATTTTTGTTTGAAAACGCGTTGCAAGAGCTTAAGTGAACGCAAAACACAGATCCCCTTTAGAAAGCATGTACGTGTAGCGGAGCAGGAAAAGCTTCATTAGAAGGTCGGTTAACAACAACAAAGAAATAATAATAAAGAAAACACGAATCATAAGCAAGTGAATAGTTGTACTTGTTCAAAAAAAAGAGAAGGCCCTGCGCACACGTTCCTTGGATAAATTGCACGCGGCCAGCAAGCGTGTTTCAACGATGCGCTCGAACTCTTTCAGCGAAATCTACCTAATTTCATCGTGCAACTTTCGTGGTGCCGCAAGCGCTCTTTGACGCAAGCAGCGGCGGGGATACAATGCTTATGCGCTGAAAAAGCTTAGCCATGAAACGTGCCTTCTACGAAAACGGGCGCGTTCGGCGAAACTTGGAGAGCGTATGATAATGGCCAGAGTGGTGGGCTATAGTTTGCATGGAATTATTTAAACGGCAGCGCAGAAGCACAGGGACGACGAAGGAAACAGACGGGACACAGCGCTGTGTCCCGTCTGTTTCTTTCGTCGTCCCTGTGCTTATGCGCTGCTGTGTAAGTAACGTATAATAATGCCCCGTTTGAATTAGATTTCTTATAGTTTTAGTTCTTTTTTTAATGCAGCAGGGGGAAATATTAGACGGGACATATTAGGATAGCGTGATTTCCGGCTCTTGAAAATTGCTTTCGACAGATTTGTTTGCTAAGCTTCGCAAAGTTACATGTCGTAATGGCTTGTGCGTAACGCGCTATTCCTAGCACTGAAGTGAAGGCTGCTGTAGCAGCTAGAAGAGCGGTACTGCTCTAACTAGACCCTAATTTAGACTCATATTTCATAACCACAATCTGCAAGGTCGTCGTGGATGTTATCCACATCGGAGACTTCCCATTTCAATGCGCGCTGTCATTTCCTTGCTTCCTGTCTGTCCATGCAGGAATGTTTCCTATTGAAATGACATGCTGTTGGCGCAAACGCGAATTGCCTTCCGAAAATGCCTGCGAGGTGTGTTCCGTGAACAAGGAGCAGAGGGTGTTGAGTCAAAATAAAGCTACAGGGTGCAGGGTGAACAATTAAGGAGAAAAATGTATATAATCACTTCGTTAGGTTGGACAGACGCGATGAGACAGGCTCCCATTCTGAAAAAGAGGCATACTTAAACGTCGGCTGCTTTTTGTATGTCTGTATGTCGAGCGCATGCTCTTAACACTTTTGTCTTCTCGGCTTAATACGCGAGAACAAGCGGACGAGAAGGCAGTGTTGTCTGAAGCTTGGGAAACAATGACCTTCTCCCAAGCGCCCTATCGCAGCGACGCACTGCTGGGAAGCCTTCGCTTAGACCCACTCACTTTCGATCTAGTTTTATTCTTTAAAACAAGAAGTCGCAATTGCTGGCTCCATAGCACTGCCCAACTAAGAAAAGATAGGTAAGAGGAGACCATTGCTACGAGGTGTCGAGACACATGTCGGCAGCACTGAAGGCGTTGATGCTTAGCTTTGGCGAATTTGGTTAATATTTAAAGATGGACATTTTGCAGCGAAGCTGTATATAACTACCCTCCGGCGGTGGTCGATGTCCGTCTGTCTACGCGTCGCGTCGAGACGAAAAAAATGTTCGTCTCCAGTTTCTCGCGATTGCTCTGTAGCTCTCAATCTAATGTAGGTATCTTGATAAAGAATTACACTGAAATTGGCCGCTAAGACGACTTTATCATTATGCCCACTTTGATCTAATTTTCTTAATTACATAGTTCACAGTGAAGTTGTAAATATTGTGGAATCTCTGTTTGCTGTCTATACATGGGCTTCTACGGTCGGGAAACGGACAGCCCTATGTTTGTAATAATAATAATAATAATAATAATAATAATAATAATAATAATAATAATAATAATAATAATAATAATAATAATAATAATAATAATAATAATAATAATAATAATAATAATAATAATAATATACATAGACGCGTCGATGGAGGTAAAACACACCACAGATTCGCTGCTCGTCCTTCTTCACAGAGCCTTCATTGTAGCCTTCACTACAAGGCAAACGACGCCGGTGGCGACTGACCTGCGCACTTGGATGACCAACTCGGGGCAGCCGGACTCGACAATAGCCATGGCTTCATCGTGGCTGAGGTTATCGCATGGCTGCCCATTGATGCTGATCAGCTGGTCGCCTTCGAGCAGCACTTGGTAGGCTTTACTCTTGCGCCGCGTCTGCGTGGAGAAGAGAACAATGTGCCGGTCAGCTAAGACCCAACATGCGAGACTGCCGCATGCGCGGAGCAAATATTTCGCAGCGCTTTTCTCCTTCGGCTGCTACGCATACAGACGCTGCTCGTCTTTCTGGCAAGCTTTTCGGCGAAGCAAACCACTCCCGAATCCAAGGAGGTCACCAAAGAAGAACGCTTAGACGCTTCAGAGCATAGGCTCAATAAATGTCGCGGTGGAGTGTATTCGATGGCGAGTGCATGACTTGGACAGAAATAAGTTTCGATTTTTAAAGCGGTAACTTTCTTTGGCTCTTTCCCCCCTTTTGTGGTATGTATGTTTCTGGCCGTACATGGGAGGAGACTCAACTTGGACCACTAGGTATGAGCTGACTGCTGTCCTGTCTGCCGAGCTTGCAACATGGACCACTGGGTAAGTGCCTTAACAGATAACTTCGACACTACGTACGTTATATTGGTATGCGCCCATTCTTGGCCACTCCATAGCAATGGATGTTCCAAAGTGACACAAGGGGGTACCTAAATATATTAAAGTGATAGCGCCGCATCCGCAACAGACACCTCCGCGTCGAGCACGGCTGCTTGATGGGCAGCCATTGCAACAAAGTTGTAGCCAGAAAACTAGTGATAGCGGGGTAGACACGGAGTTTCCACTAGGGTGCTATGATTACAAGATATAGTACGTCGTGCTGTCATTTGGCATTGTGGCTGGCAGTGAGACTGCCGCTTCGTGTGTCGGCTGATGTGTCCAGAGGGTTTCTTGATTCACGGATGGCATGGGGAGATACAGCAGGTAAAAAAAGAAATAAAATAAAGACACACATAAGTTGTTATTGCCGACATTAGCGATCATCTTCGATGGCTTCTGCCGCAATTTGTTCAGGCAGAAGGCGAGCGTACGCGACATTGCAGAAGTTGCATTTAATAACCAGAAGGATGGCCAGAAATGCTAAACGGTTTAAAGCTTTACGACACAGATACCGCGACACAGATATACGACACACCCATATCGCCCGCATTATCTCCTCTGGGATGAGAATACGGCCAAATGCGTAAAGGCGGCAAATTGTCCTTTACGTTTAGTGGAAGTGCATTTATGTTCTGAAACTTTTGTTCACGTAGTATGCTCTTCTCCGATCATGATAAGTTTGCAAATACTTGTAATGGCTATCAGCTTCGTGGTCTGGGAACGTGCGCCGACCTTGGAAAATTCTTCCTCGCATACTAGTTTCCCTGCAAGATTACGGCGAAGCCATCAATTTTTAGGGCCATGTTCTTAAAGCCACTTTCATAATGAGTACTATTTCTTGGTATTTCTTAACGAGAAAGCGAGCTACACATGAATGGAAAACGAAGATGTGAGCGCTGCTATTACTCCTGGTATATATTTATTTATTTATTGCATCCTGAAAGACCCTAAGCTGACGATATTACAAAAGGGTAGGCAATGACGAGAGGAATACTGCATTTTCCAAATTAAAAAAATAAATAAAAACAGAATTTCTGCAATGTCAGGAGTTATATGTTACGAAAAAATAAGAAATGCAAGCCGAGAAGCGGAGTGCTACCAATGTTCATTAGCACAAACAAATGTGATAGTAAAAAAGGAGGAGGGAAGTTAATCAAGTACAAGCTATGTCCATCAATACAAACAAATATAAAAAAAGCTTCGAACGTAAAACAGCAGGTAAGGCATACAATAAAACAGAATTTACACAATAGAATAAATGTCACAAGAAGAATACGAAACACAACTACGAAAAAAAAATTATTCCAAACAATGTTCATGAAATCTTTGTGTTAGAAAGAAAGGCGAGAGCCATCCAGAGAGAAAAAAATGCATGTGCACGATTAGGATGTTAGAACAGTAAGTAGAAGGGTGGCGGAAATGTTGAACATCAGTCTGGGTGTGACAACATGACATGGCGAGCTATTCCAGTTGATAATGTAACGGGGTATGTAGGATCGTGCATAACATGATGTATTGCTTCAGATACGTTTCACTTTGAAAGGATGATCGCGTAGTGGAAATAATGCTGGTGTTGGCTGAAAACAACACCGTGTAAGGATGGATGGCGATACAGTTCATGAAATAGGCAGATGCGTGAAGTGATAAAAATTCAAGTTGAGAATGTGTTTTCAACAATGTAACGCTTGGTTGATATGAATAAGCGAGAAAATGAAGCGAGCCGAGTGGTTTTGTAGAGATTACTTGTCATTCGTTCAATAAGTTTGACCGGGATCTCATATAGTTGATGCGTGCTCGAGCTTAAGACGAATTACTGTGCGTGTCGGCTAGTTTACTGACGTTTATCGGAACATGCGTAAGATTATGTTAATGATGCCAAGAGTGTACAATTGGAGGATATCGATGTGGTGTTTATGGTCTAATTCCATGTTAGATCATGATATAGGTGAACTCCAAGGTATTTGTAAGTTGAGATATGATCGATAACATTGGTATCTAGATTGTATGAGGTCGCTGCTCTAGCGTCGTTATAAAGACACAAACTTAGCTATTGTTAGGTTCAATGACATCAGCTAGGACTATGACTTGCACCATGTGTTCATTGTGTCTAGGTCTTTCTGCAGGGCTTCGCTATAGTTATCACAAAATCTGTTACGGTACACAACACATTCGGAGCAATTAGTTTAATTTTGGACGTAATCATCATCATCATCAGCCTGTTCTATGTCCACTGCAGGACGAAGGCTTCTCCCTGCGATCTCCAATTACCCTGTCCTGCACCAACCGATTCCAACTAGAGCCCGCTAATTTCTTAATTTTATCGCTCCACCTAGTCTTCTGCCGTCCTCTACTGCGTTTCCCTTCTCTTGGCACCCATTTTGTAACCCTAATGGTCCAACGGTTATCTAACCGGCGCATTACATGACCTGCCCAGCTCCATTTTTTCTTTTTATGCCAATTAGAATATCGCCTACACCCGTTTGCTCTCTGATCCAAACCGCTCTCTTTCTGTCTCTTAACGTTATGCCTAGCAATCTTCGTTCCATCGCTCTTTGCTCGGTCCTTAACTTGTTCTCAAGCTTCTTTGTCAGTCTCCAAGTCTCTGTCCCATATGTCAGCAGTGGTAAAATGCACTGATTGTACACCTTACTTTTCAATGATAATGGTAAGCTTCCAGTCAGGAGCTGACAATGCCTGCCGTATGCGATCACACCCATTTTTATTCTTTTATGAATTTCCTTCTCATGATCAGGGTTCCCTGTGATTAATTGACCTAAGAAAACGTATTCCTTCACAGACTCTAGTAATAGAATTAGGTAAGTCATTAATAAATGCTAAAAGAAGTAGCCGGGACAAGCACACTGCGTTGAGGCGGGCCAGACGTTATTCAACTGCAGTTGGAGTTGCAGTCATTAATTGATGTCTAATGAAGCCTGAAATTTAAGAACGGATTGATTTACGTTAGCACAGGCTTTTGAATTTCTAATGCTTTGGAGGTTCTCTGATGCTTTGGAGAAATTGAGAAAAATGGCATCAATCGGTAGCCCAGCGACAAATTATAAATGCCGATTGTTAATAAATCTGGCAAGTTGAATGACGCATGAGCCTTTTCTAAAGCATGCTGGTGTTTATGTAATATACTTTGCTCTTCTGAGAAGTTAATGACATGCGAGTGCATTACGTGTTTTAATGGTTTGCAGATAATATTGGTAAGTGATACAGGACGATAGTTTAGTGATGAAGGTCGATCTCCAGATTGAAATATCGGTATAACCTCCGCTATTCGCCAGTCGTTAGGAATAGAGTCAATAAATAATGATAGCGTATAACTTGCTGATAGTGCACAAAAATGAACTTCTTCTGAATGCTCAAGAGAGAGAGAGAGAAGACAGGAAAGGCAGGGAGGCTTACCAGACGCAGGGCCGGTTTGAGACCATGCACTGGAGGAAGGGGGTATGGGGGGGAAGAGAGTAATGTTTTGTTAAAGCCACTGTGGTGCCATGTGAATGATGCCTTAAGACGATTTAACAAGGCAAAAGTTGCAGCTTCATTAGTGACGATATCAGAGGTGCTGATGTCAGGTCGTGCAGGTACACACGGGAATGACGCGATGTCATTAAATATGAACGCCGAACAAAAAAAAAAAAAGGTAATTGAGAGCGTGAGCAGTCTGCGATTCGGAAATGGTGTCACCGCTGGAATTAGTAAGGACTATATCAGTGTTGTGGCGGGAGTTCACTCAGAGCCAGAAACTCCACTGCTTATTAACAGCAGGGACCCTAAATGATGACTGCAAGACTACTGACGGGTTGGTTTAAGTAGTAACTGATAGTATTTATCACAGTTTCTATAGTGCAGCCACGGTTCCGAACTGTTGTTATTGTTGGCCTGTCTCTACAATCGCTTCTTTTGTTGTTCAGACGTTGAAGGTGCTTATTGTACCAAGGTATAGAGCTGTTGCTTTGTATAGTGAGGATAGGAACAAAAGCATCTATCAGACTTGAGAAAGTGTACAGATAGGATCCAGTTTTCTTCCACTGTTCGAGATGAGTAGGTGCTGATAAAAGTGTCAGTAAGCGTCGTTCATTCTGAGTTAATTCGACGAAAATCAGCCCTTGTGGAACGCCTAATGTATCTATTAGTAGTCCTTTTTATGAATCAGAAAACTGAGTTTGCCAGTAATGACAACGTGATGGGAAAGGAAATTATTTTTATTAAATCGTTGTGCACAAATCATTATGGCGGCGAAAATGTATTTTTGCCGCATGTAATGAGCTTACACACGCTGATTCAGATTATAACACTATACGGGCGTAAAGGGCACTTGAAGCGCTTATCTTTGAGCTTTCTTACGCAGCGGAACGTACCATGCAGCGAGGTAATCAGTAATATAGTGGCAACGCTTTAGCGGCGTCTGGAAAGTCACGACTTTTACAGCGTTGTTCACTCGCGAATGTTTTCAGAAGGTTTGTTGGGTTTCCTTGTAAGCACACAAAATGAACAAGAAGCACGAACCACAATAAGGAAACGGTGTCCACAAAAGAAACAATGAATACCTCGTAAAAGAGCCTGGGATTTCAGGTTTAATAAGTAGGGACAAAAAATCTGTATTTCGTCTTGGTGAATTCTCAACAATAGTGTTCTGATTTGTATAAAAGCAGCGGTAATATTAGCTCGTTTCTTTAATTTTTTTTTGGTAAAGTGTCTATTTACATTATTTTTATTTCGATTCTTGACTTATCTTACTTGCTCTGACCTTACGCTTGAAAAAAATAGGGGAACGGCCAGCAACCGGCAGGGCTGTATTTTGTGGATGTTTTAAATCTGTAGCTCGAATAGGTGGATATGAAAAACGGTTTTCTTTTTATTACAGAGAGATTACTTATTCCACGTAAACAAATTTCGCTGTTTCAATCTTCGCATCTTGCATACGAAGTGTTCTCATTGTTCACAATGGTACTTGTGTAGCCATGATTTTGTCACAGAACATCTCAGGAACCTTGAGCTGCTTTATGGCACGAATGGTTATTAATGATTAAAGAAGAGAACACCGACCAAGAAAGAAATTAATGAAAAATTAAAATAGGATACGTATTTTAATTTTTCACTAATATTTTTCATGGTTGACGTTCACTTTTTTTTCATCATGCCTCTTCCCAACCAGACGGGATCCTGTCAAAGCCTGAATTTCAAGAGAGAAAAATGGGAAGAAACGACAGGGAGGCCTTCCAGGGTAAGTATACCAGCTGGCTACCTTGTGCTGGGGAGAGGGGTAAAGGAACTAAAAGGTGATAGCGGAAACAAGTAAAAAAAAATTAAAGTGAGAAAAATTAACACAATAACGTGGTGCTACGCGGTACTACTTTCAAAATCGGTCGCTCAATTCACAAGCCTTTAAGAACTTGAGCAGAGCCCTTAAGGCCTTGAGTGCCTAAACTTGTCTGGACCGCATTTTCTTCTGTCAAGGAGCGATCTTCCAGTTTTTCAAACGCGGTCGCGAGCGCTTGCCATATTGTAACCAGGACAGTCATAGCGGAGGTGCTTGATCGCCTCCTGGCAGCCACGTTTGTCGCAAGCAGGGCTGTCGGCCATTCCACGGCGGATAGAATGCACGTTCGTGAATGCCACGCCGAACCACAGGCGGCAAAGAAGTGTTGCTTCCACTCGTGGTATCCCTGGTGGGAGACGAAGTTGGAGGCGCGGATCCAATCTGTGGAGACGTGCGTTGGTGAATTCACTGTTGTTCCACAGAGTCTGTGTAAGCTCGCGCGCATGGGAACACAGTATTGTGGATGCATCTGTTCTCGACAGTGGTGTTGGTATAATATGGGCATAGTCGTGGATCGATTGGGCAACGGCATCCGCACTCCAGATTTCCAGAAATTTCGCAGTGACCCGGTATCCATTGGTAGATGATATTGTGCCCCTTGTCGTTTGTGTGATGGTGTCGGATGTCTGCGACTAATTTCACCTTAGGTCCGTGGTTCAAATGGGACAGCAGACACTGGAGAGCTGCCTTCGAGTCACAGAAGATGGACCATGACTGTGATGATTCGTGGCCAGTAAACTCCAGAGCAGCACGGATAGCTGCGGGTTCTGCAGCCGTCGATGTTGTAATGTGAAACGACTTGAATTGGATGCTGATAGATTTAGCGTATATTACAACTGCTCCAGACGAACTTTTGGAGAAGACAGAACCGTCCGTGTAAACGTGGATGCACTCTCTGTGCTTCTCGCCAGGAATGAAAGTACGGTTTGTTTGAGGGCGAAAGATGACACCTCTGTTTTCTTTTTGATGCCGGGAATGACAAGAAGTGTTGAGTGGATGCAGGCACCACAGCGGTAGGTGGTCGTGCTGCAGTTGTGAAGTTCGACAGTAAAGTTCCATGGCCAGCGGTGATAATTCTGCTAAACGCTGAACGAGGTCGAGCGGCACGAAGGGAGGCGAGATAGTGCGATGGAAGTTGGGCGAAGTGCCTGATATGCATCCTTAAAGCGTCGTCTTGAAGGTAGGTACGTATTGATGAGGTGGTCGTGCGCGATGGATATTGTTGCTGCCATGAATTCACACCTTGGAAGGCCAAGGCGCATTCGCAGAGCGTGAGCTTGCACAGAATGGAGGGCACGGAGGTTGGTTCTGCTGGTCCCACCCAGTATAGGTAAGCTACAGCGTGGGAGACACAGGAACAGTGCGTTATACAGTTGGAGCATCGCCCTCACAGACGCACCCCATGATTTTCCCGCGAGAAATCTGAGGACGTGGGCTATCATGACTAGCTTATTTTTAGGTTCCAGGAGAGGTCTCCCTCTATTATCACTCCTGGAAAGCGGTGCGTCTTCCGTAGATGATTGGCTGTCCATTAATACTGACGACATACGGTCTAATTTCTTTGTGCGTGAAAGCGACCTTAGATCACTTCTCGGAGGACACCTCCAGACCGCGTGCTCGAAGATAACCTTATGTTAGTGCGGCCGCTCTTTTTGGAGTCTGGCGCGCACCTGGGGAAGTGTCACCCCCTGTGACCAAATGCATATATCGTCTGCGTAGATCGACTCATGGACGGATTGCGGCAGAGAATGAACAAGGTCGATGAGCACGAGGTTAAATAGAGTGGGGCTCAAGACTCCGCCTTGTTGCACGCCACGGTAGGTGTTATGCTGTGATGTCGCACCATCCTCTTTTTGCACAAAGAATAACCTGTCCTCCAAGTAGCTGAATATCCATCGAAAAACGCTTGCTATTTCTAAGGATGCACCGCGTCCATTGACAGTACCCGCACTTCCACAAACAACTAGCAATACTAGCAGCGAGGATCCTAAGCAGAAATTCTCTAATATCATTGCCTCATGCGATGAAGCGCAGCTGTTTTCAAGGCTAGATCAACCAGCGGAGCAGCAACATGTAGCACGCTCGCGGAATCATGCTTCCCCTTCAGACAGCAGCCAAGACGATGACAAAAAGTTCTCACCATGATAAGGGCCATTATGAACAATGGATTTCAATGTTTCTCAGTGCACGAACAGCGTAAACTGAAAGGGTTTTGTGATACGTTTACGAATACCATAGTCGACAAATGCACTCTTGCCAGCCGCGGTAGCTTATGGCTTTGTGGTCCACTGTTCAACTTGAGGTCGTGATTTCTATGCCGGCCGCGGCGGCCACATTTCGATGCGGGCGAAATGCAAAAAAGGCTGGTGCACTTAGATTTGGGGGCAAGTTGAAGGACCCCAGGTGGTCAGAGCTATTCCGGAGCCCCACACTACGGCGTGCCTCAATCATATCGTAGTTTTGGCGCGTAAAACGCCAGAATTTGATTATTATTTCTTTCAGACGCACTCTTTTACACCTGTTCCCACGGCACACTTGATTGAGGCAAAAAAAAAGTGATAAATGAGCCAGCCGGCACGCGCTCTGTGATTCAGAGTGTGCTTTCCAAAGTACATCTTATTGCTATATCACCCGAACTCTTCGCTCCGCCTTCGCATCCCTACTGGACTCTGCCGACGCGAGGCCACCCTGCTTTTTCGGCTAGGGCTAGGAGTGGCTTTTGTGAAGTCTTTTTACTTTTCGCATCGGAATGGGCGACACCGCCTCGTGTGATGACTGTGGTCGCGAGGGGACTCTTTAACACTTTCTGTGTGACGATCCTCACTACACTGTACAGAGACGATCGCTTACAGTTGCGCTAGCTGCTTTGATGAGATCCCACAATCAGAGCAAGCCATTTTGCAATGCGGGCCTCATTAGCCATCACAGCTGTGGGCGACGGAGGCATTGCTGCAGTTTTTTAGCCTAACCGACCTACACAAGCTTCTGTACGGTCTGACTTTGTGCTCACTGTACTTCAAGTGATCATGTGCTGCGATATTCTTCAGTGATAGTGACCGGCTGTGATCGTGTATCGGCGTTTCCTTTCTCTCTACCTCCCCCTCCCCTGTTCTACAGTGTGGGTATAACAAACCGGATTTTCTGTTCTGGTTAACCGGCCTGTTTCCCCTTTATTCTGTCTCCCTCTCTCTCCCTTGTTGCGATAACATGTTCTCAAACCATATATACTTAGTATCCTAAATGTAATACACTGCTTTTGTTCGTCATTATTCCACACTTTTTCTATGTGAAAAGCGTGAGGTTCCTATCCTGTATTCACGAAGGGATAAGTATTGTCTATGCAAACTTTAGTAAGAGCGTATCTAGACCTTTTCTCTTGACAAAAGGTGTACAGTCGTGGGCGCATGGACAATTTTGAACCAAACTGACAGTCGTGATGTGGCGGCGTTATCCGTGTAGATTCTTCCGCCTGAAAGTCACGCTTCAGCAGTAATGATGAAGAAATGAGGGATCAATCTGACACCAGCATGAATAATTTGCCTCACAGCTCTTCTCTGGCTAACACAGTAGGCAAAACTTTGCAGTGCAGTAAGCTTATCATTGAGCCAACAGCATAATGTCCAACATTTTGTAGAAAGTAAGAGCAAGCGTCAGCTGAACGCGTTTTCGTAGCTCCAAGTTCTGCGGCATGCCAATTTATGAAGAAGCAACCCTTATCGCAATATTTACATACTAAATATGCTTCACCGGCGAGCTGGCCACCTTTCTTGTTGATAAGATAAACTTCTATGCACGGCAAAAGAATCGGTTTTTATAGTATGCATGGGATAAGACGAAGTATAACGCTCATGGTGCGCAACGTAAATTGGTATTGATACACTCGAAAGAAAGCAAATGAAACAGAGTGATAAAAAGTCAAAACCATTTATAATCACCGGATATGATGCTAACACAGATAAAGTGGAGAAAATGAACCAAAATATTGCAATAAACTGCACTGTCATACAGCTAAAAAGTGGAATTCTTCGCTATTTCTTTTGCCTTTTTCATATGCGTCAACATGCGTTCCAGCTGTACTGGGTGAAAGCCACATTTCAAAGGCATCTAGCAATCTTATACCATAAGGCTTATCGCTATAAGTAATCGCATGCGAAGTGCCAACAGTATTTATTGGAAATAGAAAATTGGTTTAGCCAGCCTGACAACATTTACTCCGTAAGACAAACAAAGTTTTATTTCCTTCGCCCAGGAAAACTGCCATGCATTTTAAGAAATACTTTAAAGAAAAGCTACCCGAGAGTCACATCAAGGAAAACGCATCGTTCCCATTCCTCTTTTCGGGACAGCCGCTGCGAGGCAGCTTCGTCGCCTGGCACGCAAGCTCTTTAACAGAGTGGAACACCCCAAATATAAGGCACACCAGGTTGTACGAACTGAACTCTTCTCTACAACTCCGACTTCCACCCGGGCTTCACCGACGTGAGGCATCGCTTCTATACCGGCTGTGGTTGGGAGTGGCTTTCACGAGGGCGTACACTATTTTGATTGGAATGACTGACAGTCCTGCATGCAACGTCTGCGGCCTGGAAGAAAACATTGAGCATTTATTGTGCCATTGTCATCGCTTTCAGCCGGAAAGACAAACATTACCTATCGCATTGCGACGACTGGACGATCGGCCGTTGTCTGTGAAGGTGCTACTTGAAGACCGTCCCCATCGTTCGTCGGCGCACAAAGCTATGAAGGCATTTTTGTCTTTCTTGAGGGCGACTAGCCTATGTGAACGCCTTTGACTCGCTCAGGCCCTCCGCGTGCTCGCGCGAGCTCACCGCGGCTCTCCTCCCCCTCCCCTGCCTGTCTCTATCTTATCTTTCTATTCCATCTTTCCCATTCTCTGAGTGGGGTAGCCAACCAGACGCATTCATGGTTAACGTCCCTGCCTTCTCTCTTTATTTCCTCCTCCTCCTTCTCCTCGGCCATTCTAAGTCAAATCCGAAGCCCAAAATCAAAATGGTGTTTGGTTTGTCGAAGCCGTTCTTATGCTGACCTGAAGAAGTTCACCAAGTACAACTGCTTGCAGGAGCGTTGTAGTTGAAAGTTACATGTAAATTATTTTTTACATGGTAGAGACTGTTTCAAATACTTCAGTTATACTGCATTGTGAAAGCTATGAAATCGAGGGTATGCATTTCTCAGCCAAATGAGTTCTGGTGAACGCATTAAATAACAAATGACATTAAGGCGAATGGCATTAGGTTTGTCCATGTAGCGTCACGCAAATGGCATTAAAATTTAAGGCATTAGTGAGTTAATGTCATTTTCTCTGCTCGTGTGACACGGCGGTAAGACGGCTCAAAAACGGCAGTTATAGAAAAAATTTATCTTAAGAAACTGCTGATACTACATTCTAAGGCCTCTGAAAGGTTTCTTATAAAAATATTTCTTAAATGCTACCTTGCCGAAGTTTAGGCATATATGGGTTAATTCAACCGTACCTTATGCGTTTATACCTTCCATTTCTATGTTTCTTTCTCCTTGTTTCTGAAGAGTAGGCAGTCGTTGTGCCCCTTCCGGCGGCAGTTGCCAGCCTGCTCCTCGCTTTCCTTTTCGTGCCATGTGTATATATGTTTTCAAAACAAACATAATCACAATCAATCAATCAATCAATCAATCAATCAATCAATCAATCAATCAATCAATCAATCAATCAATCAATCAATCAATCAATCAATCAATCAATCATGTTTATTTAACGTGCCCAGGAGCAACCTTAAGGTCTGAGTGCTGGTGCACGTATAAATTAAAGTCTAAAAACAAAAAACAAAAGCACTGCAGGGCAATATTTAAAAAAGAAGCAATGAATAAAAACAACAATTGTGAAAAGAAGAGAGTAGATACAACAAAGCGTAATGTAAATAAAAGGAAAAAGAGCAGAAGGGCAGTTTAACAATGAATAAACCTATGGCACAACAAGGCAAAGCTAGGAAAGGAGCGATCACAGCGTGTTATGAAAATAAGCATCATAAAGACACTGTATTCTGTGGACGGTGGCGTGTTGATGATGACAGGCAGGTACACGGAAATGTCTATGTTCTCTGGTGATCTTGCGCGTAATACAAAGCATGAACAGCTGAGAAGTTCGGGACAGGTGAGGATACCTTGAAGGAGTTTGAAGAGAAGCAGAAGATCAGCACGATTACGTTGGGAGCGAAATAAGGGCAACGACAATAATCGAACAATGTTAGAACAATGTCCAATGTCAGTGTTTGCAAAGCGGTGATGATATATGCTTAGAAACTTTTTCTGGACCCGATCTAAAATGTCACTGTTAGATCTAGAAAAGCCATTCTAGACGACCAACGCATATTCAAGTTGAGGAAGATAGATAGTTGTGTACAACTTGCAGAATGGTGTAGGAGACGAATTCCCTCGATAGTCTGCAAAGAGAGCCAAGAGAGCGCATACCCCACATAGCAACACGTCTAGTGTCAACAGAAAAGTGCAAGGTTGCATCAAAAAGTACACCAACATCATTGATCTCACACACCTTACAAAACAGTACAGAAATTATAGAATAAGAAAAAGAAATGCTTGCCGTTTTGCGTATGAAAGTAACCACATTGGCCTTAGCTACATTTGAGGAGCAGTTATGTTTGTACCATTTAGAAAAGGAAAGCAGGTCCGACTGCAGGGTGCGACAGTCATCAACAGTGTGAATTTTTTTATAATTTTTACGTCATCGGCCTATAGAAGGAAAGAAGAGTTCCGAATAACGCAATGAATGATAAGTTCCGAATAACGCAACGTGATTAACAAACATTAAAAAAAGGAGTAGTCCTAATACTGATCCTTGAGGGAATACAAAAAAAGGAATACAGAAAAAATGGGATACAAAAACAAAAACAAAGAGATAGCGGCACACGGGGGGAGGGAGGGGGTTGTTGGGGGAGGAGAGGATGGGGAACCTTCAGGGAACTGAAGTATTATCCTATTATCAACGCGCGTCTTTGAAAAGCTCCCAGAAAAATTGTGGCGTCATTCTTTTAAAAAAAATCTATTACATTTACCTTAAGGGTACTAGCTGGTAGGACGAATAAGAGGGAAATGGCCGAAGTGTATTAAAATAAACGCTTCTGTTCGGTGTTCACAGATGACCATGCGATCGTTCCACAATTTTCGACGTTTGACAGAGTACCAGCCATTAATGACATCGCTATGAGTAAGGGGGAATGTCATCCATTTTACTTAATTTAGAGGTTAAAAAGTCATCCGGGGTAGACGGAATTCCTAATGATTTTTTTTTCATCCGCCGTGGGGGCGTAGTGGCTTTGGTGTAGCGCTGCTAAGCTCGAGCTTCAGGGACCAAATCCCCGCCGCGGCGGCCGCATTCTGGCAGGGGCGAAATGCAGAACCACCCGTGCGCTGTGCATTGGGTGCACGTTAAAGAACCCCAGGTTGTCAAAATTAACCCGGAGTCGCCCACTACTGCGTGCTTCGTAATCATATCGGGGTTTTGGCACGTAAAACCCCAGATTTTTTTCTAATGATTGTTTAGCGTTATTCTGAATGGCACGCGAAATCTTTACGCTTAATATATTTAAGAAATCATTGTCATGCGCGGAACTTCCAAGTGATTGGAAATACGCCAGAATAGCTCCTACACCCAAGAAAGATGACCCATCACTTGTTACCCCCGATAGGCCAATTGCTGTTCTCTGCATTGGTGCCAAAGTATTTGAACACATTATTTTTAAACATATTTCTAATTCATTGAGGATAATCAAATACTTAACAGCCGCCAACATGGCTTCTGACAAACAGTTTCTAGGACAACCCAACTACTCAAGACTGTTCATGACCTCGCCGCAGCATTCGTTCTAGTCAGGCTGATATCATATTCCTTCATTTCTAGAAAGCTTTTGATCGTTTTTCGCATCCTAAAGTGCTTTCGAAACTAAAACCTATACTTAAACATGATTCCCTCCTTGCGTGAATTGCAGCATATCTGTCGTCTAAGCAGCAAGCAGTGTACATTGATAACGTAAGTTCAGACTCTGCCTCTGTTCATTCAGGTATTCCACAAGATACTGTTCTTGGGCCGCTATATTTCTTGATCTTCATAAAGGATATCGCTGAGGACTTACCGGTAAAAATACGTCTGTTTACAGGTGATTGCATTTATATAACCGAATCCGCAGTTCCAATAACTAAGTAGTTCTTAACAAATCCTTAGCCCAGATTCAATCTTGGTGTTCTTCGTGCCATATGCAAATAAACCTAAAAAAATGGCAACAACGACAGTTACGCATAAAAGTAACCAACTTAGTTTCACTTATAACGTTAACGGTAGCTTTTTCTCTGTAGTTTCTTGTTGTAACTACTTAGGGGTTATTACAACTGACCTTCAATCGAACAATCACGCCAAGTATACTCAGAAGAAGGCCATGAGGCAACTAGGTTACTTGCGGAGAACGCTTACCAGTGCTTCAAGGGAAGTAAAACTTCGGGCATACAAAATTTATATAAAGCATATGCTCGAATATGAGGCGGCAGTCTGGGATCCACACACCCATGCAAACATAAGCAAACTTGAAAATGTTCAGCGGGAGACCGCTTGGTATATTTTAAATTCATACAGTTGGAAAACGTTGCAAATCGTGTGAGTCAACAAATTGATTTGCCAGAGCTCCATTATGTGTTTTTATCCTTGTCGACATGGGTAGAAAAGCCAGTCACCTAGGTCGGGGCGAATTCTCGATTGCTTGATGCTTTTCTCGAATGATGACGCCTTGTCGATGCTCCTTCGAGTGCTTTACACGATTTTTTTCTCTTTTTTTTTCTCCTGAATTATCGAATTATGCTATTCTGTTGAGAGCCGTGCCTGACATGTCAATCGCATTTCTCAGTTTGCACTGTCCAAATCTGTCTGTATAGGTTGTATTCTTTTGTCATTCATATGGCACTGTATAGCATTGTGTAAAACCCACTCCTGCTTAAGGCCTGGAATACAGGCTAGCAGTACTAAAATATAAATAAATAAATAAATAAATAAATAAATAAATAAATAAATAAATAAATAAGGAAACACCCTTAAGGTATGGAAATTTTCTTAGTGTGCATAGTAACATTTTCCAAGTGCAGAATGCATGCTTAATGTCGTTATTAAAACTTTTGGTGGTCCTGAAGAATGTGTCGCCTTGCGTTGCTTAACCTGTGAAGATGTTAATATAGGAAGAAATATGTAACACATTTCAAACGCTTTCTTGTAGCAGTGAAACCATTCATTATCGCAGTAGCAAATAAATTCTGAAATATGCATTCACAAATTATGTGACATGCTAAGGCATAGTGCAATTCGCTGCTTGTTTCCGCTTAATCCCTACACTCTCTAATCGAGCGAGTTGAATACTGTGCCATATGTTCTCGCCTAAGTAGTGAAACAAAGTCGAATTCAGAGTTTCTAGTATTCTAAGATAACTACTCCAAACAAATGCGGATGCTGCAAAACTTTGCAAGGTTGGTGGAGGGAATGTGGAAAATGAAGCATAACGCAGAAAAGCATTTATTCTCTCAACTGATTTTTATTTTGAACGAAGTTGTTACATGTTAAATGGCGCGGCACCCGGGTTCATAGGTTTTCATTCGTTCTTTGTGGCACTGCGTGGGTTCGCTGGCTACAGCGCAGGCTGGGCACAGCGTACGCTCTGCGCGTACAGGCACTGTGCTTGACAATCCACACGTTAAAGCAAAAGCTTACAGAGCCAAAATTCACTTGCAGTATTACGGAACACAGGTACTTGAATTTCTGGCCGAAAAATTTATAATGAAGTGAAGCTGAATAAAACAATAAAAATTTCTTTTTCCATGTCGCAATATCGTCGTACATCTGCGCTACCCTTGTCGCTTGATTATATACAGTATAGCTTCTATAACGGTAGTGTATTGCGGAATTGAGAAAGATAATGGACTGGCGTATTTTAATTCACGTTTCCGCCAATTTTATTCGCTCAAATTCTAACCCGGCAAGTTGCAATGGTTCCTCAGGGAGTGCGATGAAATGGCTATATCGATGTGTGCAAGAGTAGTCACCTATGCCATCGTTGTATGTTGCTGCACGACTACTTGGGAAATACAGCACATCAGCAATAACGCGCGGGCATAACGAACAGAGGATGTATTCTTTCTTTCTTACCACTTAATTGTCAGCAACAACTCTAGTAGAAAACCTGACAGTCAAGTCTGTCTCTGGCAAAGAATCCCTGCGTGGCTGGTATCTTCAAATTGACCGAGAACTGGGGCATGATTCGTTTAGGCTTAAGGGCTAGCGGGACAAAACGAGCCGAGCTCGGGCGGGCCAACACATGACAATTTCGGGCTCCGGCCCAGCCGATCCAGAAAAAGATAGCCCGTGCAGTGCTCTAGCGCAGATACCATAGGAATACTCCTCGGCTATTTGGCATCGTGCCTGCGTGCTAGAATCTTTGCGAATACGCTTTAGCGCTTATAGAAGCTGAGTGCTCAGGGTTATTTGAGGCGCCAAGAGACTGCATTCTCCGTTTGTATAAAGAAGGCTACAAACAGCCGAAATCAGAAGTGCTGGCGATATAAGAAAAGCCTGGATGATGATACCATCTGCACTAGCTTACTCATTGTTTAATGCAAACGTTATCCTTGCTCGAACGACGACGCAGCAATATGATTGTTGTCTCTGTAGGGTGACCACAGTCTCGGTTGGGCAGTTCTGGGGCAGCAGCGTACTCATTTGGGCTGGTTGGTGTGCAACACAGGACGAAGCAAAGAGGCACAGGACACAGCGCTGACTTACAGTCTAATGCTTCGTTTAATAAACATTAACAAATTAGTTATATTTGTTTAATTAATAACAAATAAATAATAACTATAATACTACTAATAAAGCCTTGTGTTGTAAGTCAGCGCTCTATCATGTGCCTCTTCGTCCTGTGTTGCGCTATTCAAAAAATATGATACGTGTATAGTTTTGGGTAATTGCCTCGTGGGCAGTGCGCCGGCTGCGCAAGTAACTGCGCAGCGACGGGCCATCGGGGTCGGGCACCCTACCAAAAAATAAGCGAATGGCACAGCGACAGCGCGTTGGGCGAGTACCAAAAATTGCGCAGGCAGCCACATAAGTGGCGCCGTCTGTTTTGCATGTCATAAATCAACTGCCATGGCCTGCTATGCCGTGCGATGCAATGCGCGCATGACGTAAAAATGTGGATTACTTTTTATTGATCGTGTGTGTCGCCGAGAAGTGTTACGGTCGCTTACAGATGTTTGAGATGTTCTTAGAGCAAAGCATTCACACGCCAGGCACCGTGCGAGAAAAAAAATATGCGCGATTATACTTTGGCAAACAGTGGTCCGTATACCGCAAAGCACCTGTTGCTCGTGCTTGACGTTGCCTTTGCTCCAAGTAACACAAACTCTTGTCATCGCCCACCAATGTGCCATGTCTTGAGCTTTTTAAAATACCCGAAAAGAGTACTATCCTTTCTAACAGTATGTGACTATACAGTGCGATCAAATTATAACAATATTTGCGAAACTCGTAAGTAAATCATTATAACCACTTATAGTTTTATGTCGGCTGACCTCAAGGGGTGGCACCCGGAAATATTTATGCACACGTCCAATGGAGACATTGCGTTTTCGCAATCTCGGTATGTTTCATCATCAGGAAAGTTAAGCTTTGTTAAGGCCATTCAGCAAGGGCGTACTTACCGATGAGAGAGGGGTGGTCATGATTCCAATTTGATATTGCTCATATTGTTGAAAATTGTTGAAAGTTGATATTGCGCAAAGGGGACCATGACCAAATTTTTTAGAGATTAAATTATGCATGGTATGGGGGGTTAAACCACACGGTCCACACAGCAAGCTGGCAAACTTTGAGCAGATTCGTTGAGGTAGAAAATTTGTAATTTACCTATTTTTGTGTCAGTTGAGCCGTACAGCAGTCTGGCAACGCTGAGTGGTGACGAAATGAAACGCACCCCCGAAAACGGCTCCCTCGAAACAACAGAAGCCGATCTCAGAGGCCACGCTTTTGTACATTGTAAGCACCGAAAGCGATTGCAGGAGCTGGAAATACATGATGGCCGCCATGCGATTTTTTTTTTTGTCTAGCATTTGCGTCTTGGCGGTTTGCTGCTGCGTTTTATCGCGCGAGGGAAGGAATTGAGGGCACAGTTGAAGCATAGAGAAACAAATTCAATAAGCGGGGACACTCGGCAAAAACCGGCAACGTGAAATACGTCACGCTAGTATTAGTTAGCTGCCGCGAGCATTGAAACAAAAAAGAATGTGAAATGAAGTTAGACGTTCTTTTATTTTACAGGAAAGCTGTTAAGGCCTACTTTTGCCACTGTCATGTCCGCAAGTAGAAAAAGATCCCGAAGATAGTGCAATGCCGGGCCGACCCGCGGCGGAGGTGCTGTTCGCCATTAAGGGGCCCACATTCACAGCTTCAGTGGTCATCCGCAAAACTAAAAGGTTTTGCGTATAAATGAACTTATACTTTGCGACTTATTTTACTTGAGTCACCTAGCGACAGGCCAATGACACGCTAGACGCGCTAGATGCTTGCGTCATGCGCCAGACTCGCCACTGAAGCGAGCGAGGCCGGCTGCGCATGTGAGCGTTCTCCTGTTTGGCGACCCATCCGTCTTTTTTGGACGTAGCCTGGTTTGTTGTGCTCCCGGCGTATTCTTGCATTCCTTCTGCACTTCGACACGCCACCACTGCACTATTGGACTTCGGCAAAGAGAGAAATTTTGTTTGACAGTCTGGGGACGCATATATCAAGCAACTTAGTTACAGCATGGATCTGAGACTTGTGGCGCAGTCAACGGAAACCAGCTCGACCGACCTGGATCAGTTGATTTTAGTTAATGAATCGTACTGGGACATGTTTGCTTCGCTTTCTTTGGGCCCCAACATTACTGTAACTGATTTGGGTAGTTTTCTCGGCAAGCTCGCCGCACCCGGCCTTGTGACGCAGTTAGCGAAAAGCAGCTCGGCCGTGTGACGCAGTTAGTTTCGCGTGTACTCAATCTCACGAGGACAATTTCATGACGCTTTCTCTGACCGCTAACGTCATTGTAAATAATTCCGTTACTTTTTGGAATGCTTTTGAGCCACGCCCACCGCACCCGGCTTTGTGGCGCAGTTAGCGAAGAGCAGCTCGGCCGTCTGTGACGCAGCTAGTTTCTCGTGTAAAGGGCCAAGTTAGTGACGCATTTTGTGGGCTCCCCAACAAAATATACTTTTAAATATAAATATATACTTTCGGTACTCACGACCTTCTTTCGGTACTCACGTTTGTCGAAAACAGGACGAGCGATTGTCAGGAGTGATAACACGGGAGTGTGTTGCTCGCGCCGGCACAACGCGCAAGAGATGACGCCGAGGAGTTCGAAAAGCAACAAATTCTAACACGAAAATTCCGTCTTCTGAACGACTGAAAACAGGCTTTGCTCCCATGCATTTGTCTTGAGTGCGTCTAGAAGGTATTTTGCGAGTGTCTAGCATGGTCTGGCTGAGAGCCTGTGTTGTGGCCACTTCTGTGTACGTAGTGTATACCTTCCAGACGGCTGATATGCCAAGTTGTCTGGAAACTCGCACTAGCCCGTGTATTTGTGCTCTTAAAGTGCACGAAATAATTTCCGGGAATGAGGGAATGCTTGGAAATCAGATGTTTTCTGCATATTTTGTGGCATATTGTTTGGGATGAGGGGTATTTTCTACGCCATCAGGGTAACAGCGAATTACTTTTGTTTGTAATGCCACTCATTCACCACCTTAGCACGTTTCGCCTCGACACGCAGTTTTCCTATTAGGCCTAAATACGAAAATGACACATGCTTGTAATTTACTTTTGTTCAGCTGATGCCGTCCGGTGGAGCTGCGTACGGCAACTACTGCTGCTTACCTGTTGCCACAAATTTGGATGAATGCACAAAAAGACCGGAACAGACATTTATATGTAGCATAACAAACATTTCCTTATTTCACAAGGCGTCTTGCATCTACTTTACCAAATATACACTGCACAGATTCGGTGGAGGCTTGTAAAGATCTTTCGCAATCATTTTTACTAAATAATGAAACGATTTCCCACATACCGCGCGCGGTGGAGCAGTAGAAACGAAATAAATAAATAAATAAATAAATAAATAAATAAATAAATAAATATTGCCGCGTCGATCAGCGCAGCCGGCGTAACGCGTTCCAGCTAGCATTCAAAACGCGCGCGCCCAAAACCGAAACCTGAAGTCAGTGGCGTAGCTAGGTCGTCTGGCACCCGGGGCCCATAGGTCTTCTGTCCCTCCTCCCCACTCCGGGTGTAGTCGAGGAAGGCGAGGATATTAATAATTTCTGGGTGTCTTCAGACGTATTTGAAGTAGAGTTATTGCCACAGCAGTCATAGTATATTGCCTGAATTGCTCCAGTGTGTGAAAAATAATGAATGATATTGTTAATTAACGAAGCAAGTTGCATGGTTTCTGTTTCTGCCAGTGAAAAGGGCCGAATTCGCCGTGACTTCAAGTGGGCATCATCAGGCTAACACAGTACGTTGTCACGACGGCTCGCCAACATCTGACGCGATACGGACGCTTGTGAATGGATGGTGGTTTCTCAAATGTAAGAACGTTGGTAATACTCCAGCTTTACTATACAGTAAGTCTTACAATCTCTGCGGCAGAACTGAATTCAAGAAACGCATCGATTGGTGGCACTAAGACACTGTCGGACGTCGGATGCACAGGGGACATCCATTGAAAATTATTTCCTTCTGAAGCCAGCGTGTTCCTGGACTGATTGAATTAGTTGGCCGCTTACGTGCAATTGTTACATAAATTGCTTTCGTTAGTTTTGCAAATACCTTATTCCAAAATTACTGTCATTGAGATGATATCATGCGAAGCCAAGGAACTGGCACCAAGGACAACATAGGGGAAATTACTTGTACTTACTAATAGAACCAAAGAAAGGATAAATAAATGGAAATGAAAATGGATGACAAAACAAACGGCCGAAGGTGGGGAACGGTGGGTCTTCGCATCGCGCGTTTGATGCTCTTACCGATTGAGCTACCGCGACGCTGTTTTTGCATCCACTTTCTGGGGTATTTATGTTTTAGTACTACAACTAACTTTACGTATGAGCCAGCGCCACCACTCACAAACTGTGGTGGTGGATGTGGAACATCCTTTCTGCCACAGGCGTCACGAGTACGTGATCTTTTTAGACGAAGACAACTGGGGAACAAGCCCACATATGGTACCTGAGGGCATCAGTGTTGCCGGATTCTAGAACGGCTCCGCGGTTGCTCATCTGCTAAGAGCATCGCACGCGTGATGCGAAGACGTGGGACCGTTGCCCGGTGGCAGCAAGTTGTTTTTTCATCCATTTTCATTTGCATTAATTTATCACTTGTTTAATTCAATTAGTAAGTACAAGTAATTTCCATTATATTGTCCTTGGTGTCTTTGTTGGCTTCTCATGATATGATAAATAAAAATTTTCCATTTCTTCTCGTTCATGTCATTGAGATGAGGTTTTTATATATGAATTTTGTCATTATTAGAGA
Organism: Dermacentor variabilis; assembly: GCF_050947875.1. Classification (NCBI taxonomy): domain Eukaryota; kingdom Metazoa; phylum Arthropoda; class Arachnida; order Ixodida; family Ixodidae; genus Dermacentor; species Dermacentor variabilis. The sequence continues at coordinate 176,950,937 of NC_134568.1, forward strand.
TCCCGGTAGACACATCCTGCAGAATTGAGATGCCGTTTTTTTTTTACAGCGAAGCTGTTATGGGTATGGTTCCATGCATTTTTGTTCTCCGTGAACAAAAACTATCAGCATCAATGGCTCATACACCGGTAAGGATTCATGCTCCCGTAAACAAGCAAAAAAATGCAATGGCTCATACTGGTAATGTAGAGGCTACAAGCACTCAGTAAAGTGAAGCGAACAGTGCTTAAATTCTTTCTAATCACCCATATAACATACAGAACAGCATGTCAAAAACTGTCATCATCAGTGGATCATACCCCGTGAGCAATGGCTCATACCCACGCGAGCAATGACTCATACCCCCGTAAGCAAGCAAAAAATGCAATGACTCATAAATCTCATGCTCTGGCATGCCTTGTGTTACAGGATTTTAACTAAGAAGACTGGACGAAGGCCATCACAGACCCGAGACAAATCGTCCAGCTCCTGGCTGTCCAGAGGGCCTGTGAACGAGCGGGGAGGCATGGCCTCCCTGTTCCGACATAGGACTAGCCAACGGCTGGCTAGGGACCTACCTAGCAGGCCCCCTGCCTAGCTCCTCAGGACCCCAATACAGTCATTTACTACTACTACTCATAGTCCCGTAAGGGGTTCATGGCTACTCCCTTTGCGTGAATTAGCTGCGATGACACTACCCCTGTTGTTGTTGGTGATTTCAATGTGGATGTGTCGGTACCGAAAAGGGAGCGGTTTACGCGTTCCGTATTGCAGACATATCTCTTGCGATGCCACACCGATCCGGCCCAACCAACCACCCAGTGGCGTACATGCATCGATTTGACATTATCAAAGAAGGTGATCGCAGTTGCGAGTGAAATAATGACCACCCACTAAGACAGTAAATGAGTTGGTATCTTTGTTCAAAAGTCTGTGTCACCTCCATGTTGTGTGCTAAACAGCTTCGCTGGTCAACGACTACACAGAGTGGAATGGCTCATGATTTTTTTATGATTGTTGTGATGCATTTAACATAATTTTAAAAATTCACATTTTTGGTAAATCTGTCAAACAATATTATTTAAATAAACAAATCTGCTGCTAACAGTCCGCAGAGTCTACTTTCTTTTCATGCAGCCTAACTCATCGAAATTAGTTCAGTGGATGCAGAACAAAACGATTTCTCCATTCCCACGTATTTACGTAGATATAGGCTCCTGAGGTAAAGTTTCCATTTAACACTACATTCGCCGTCGAGATACCGTGTCATTTTGGAAGCGCCTTAGAGGACCGCGGTACGAATTCCTGCAGAGAAGTTACATTTCTTCTTGGAAGTTTTGAAGGTGACACTATAATGATACCAATAAAAAATTCACGAAAGCACTTAACAGGGGCCCTATAACGTAAAACTATTCCAATATGTTTCTATTCCAATTTCCTGACGTCAAATTTGTGTAACCGCTGACGCAAGCATCGAGTGGTCACCCGTTGGGTTTTCTAAACACACCAATCAAACGCTCTCCTCGTTCATAGGAGGGTACTTTTGTTTGCTTGAAAAACGAATAACATTGCCTACACTGAGCGGCTTGTCTTATCTAACTGGCTGACAAGAGGCGAGGAGCACGCTCAAGTGGGGAGGGATTCGATGGGGACGAGCGACTGCACTGAATATCGATAACTGGATGAAGAGGGTGGTGCCGGCGTCTGCGATTGGTCCGCTTTCCCTTAGCTTATCTAACTGCCTGACAAGAGGCGAGGAGCACGCTCAAGTGGAGAGGGATTCGATGAGGCCGAAAGACTGCACTGAATATCGATAACTGGATGAAGAGGGTGGTGCCGGCGTCTGCGATTGGTCCGCATTCCCTTACTTAGCTGGCGGTGGCTGGTCGACAATCGCCGCGGCATGCAACGGTAGCTTAAGAATGACACTAAAACGGATCCTCACCAAAGAAGAGTTGGCAGAACGCGGTCGTAAACGTTCCGAAAGTCTCGAAAACGTTACACGGCTACGCAAAATGTTTGATTATACGCAAATAAACCCATGCTCTCCGACAGGTGCGAGTAGCTACGGGGCAGCCAGCGGTTATTCAGAAGAAAATTAAGTTTTGTTTGGCATATTAATGCATCTTTGACGCGTACATGTCACACTGATGCGGTGAGATTTTGCAGTTTTGTGACGTCTCGTGACAGGCAGATGAAATAGGTGCTGCCCGAAAACTTTTGACCAATAGCCGACGGCTAGTGCCGAAAAGGCGTCGAATCAGAAATAACTATTTTTCTTTTGTTCGGTCAAATCATGCATAATCAGTGTGTAGACGTCATATCAGATGGGGAGCTATCGCGGATTTCGTGACGTCGCGTGACCTACAGTTGAAGCGGGGGTGGCCCAAAATAGTTTTTGACCAATCGCGGAAGGCTGACTGCAGAATTGGAATAGAAATGTTTGTATTAGTTTTACGTTATAGCGCCCCAGATATCGCTACAGCTATGCGTAACGTATTCAGGTAATGAATTCCGAACAGTCGATTGTGACCGGCTATAGGCAGCTTGGCTTTGCAGAACCACCCAAAAACATTGAAGCGGATCGCTTGAGTTCAACAGTGATGTAGACCCCATTAAGAAAATCTGCCATCAAATACATCTACAGTTCAGTTACCGCACGAAACGGCTAGGATTTTTCATTCCTGAATCTCACAAAGAATGACTACCTAGATCACGTTTGGGCTGTAACCATGCTCTAGCTGACTCATGCTTATCTAAACAGTGCAAGAATGCCGCCATATTCTACAATAACACGGGTTTTAAGGCTTCTAAATACAACCGCTCTTTCAAAAATCATTTTTATCTGCAGGAAATGCTACAGAAATTCTGAGAATTGTCTACTAATGCGTACGCTTGCATTAAACCACCATGCATTAAACGTAGAATTGGCATGAATAGAATTCTAGGCGAAATCAAACGCTCAGTCTCTTTAAGTGGTGGAACTGAGTGGTGAAACTGAGCCTAAGCGCTACCACATCGCGTTTTTGCCAACCGCATCTACCAATCAGTTATTATCACCATTTTTATACTTTTATTGTATCATATGACTATGTTGAGGCGATGGCGACGTGACCAGTTTGTCTTTTATTCATTCTAAAGCTACCAATAATCTACAGTTACACTATTATAACATTTAAATGTCTTAACTTGACTAATTACGCAATTATTTTCCAGTTACGAGGCGTTACGGGACAGACCCGGTTTCTCCGGCGTACTCGCTAAAGAATGCTCACGCATTAAAAGTCAGCTCAAAAAGTGCCAAACAGCACGGCAACAAGACTGAGTTGAATCGTCTACAGGCTCAATTATTAATGAACTGGGACAAGCAATGCAAGCAAGAATAGGTAAAACCACTGGAAGAAACCCATACGGGACAAGCAAATCCCAGATTGTTGGTGACAAAGTAGGATGAATTTATTTACAAAGGGAAATAAAATAGAAGCAAAATTAAAACCTACAGACCCTTTAGAATAGCTTCACTAGTATACACTTTAAGAACGCAAGCCACAATATTGAACTTTCAAGGAGGGGCAGAAAAGAATGATATATTGGGAGAACTACGGAACGGATTTAGGATAGGCAGGTGCGTAGATGATAGCCTAATTTTAATCAAACAGTCTATTGAAGTAGCCGGAGCATTGAAGAGGTCTTAGCTTTCCTGCATAGCAGTGATGCGTATACGACAACGCAAACACGGAAATCACGTGTAACATTCTCAGAGGCGAAGGTTTGCGTGAACACAACGTGGTGTTACTAAATGAAATACCTGATAAAGCAGAGATAGCATCGGAAGGGCTAACTGGCGGCGAGACAGCTGACAACCAAAAAAGAATTGCGTTTGCATTGCCGGATAGTGCGATGGCTTTTTTAAACGCATGAGATGGGAATGCGAAGAAGGCATGAAGCAGGTAAGTTATGTTAAAAGCGCTCATGTAAACAAGACGGTGTTTTGGAGGAGAAACGCCTTTCGGGTTTGATGTGCACAGATGATATTGTTCTGTTTGCGCATAGTGGGAAAGTTTTTCAGCTTCAGGCAGGTACTTGAGGAATATTTAGGTTTGCACAAATCAAGCTTCAGAGGTTTTAACGATACCTCTTGCCAGGCGATCAGAATACAGAGAAACGAAATACAGGGGTTTCAAGGATACAAATACTAGAAGTACGGACTAAAAAAAGGAAAAATATTACGTGCAAAAAGATGAACTCAAATATAGCAAGCAAAAGGCAAGAGAAACGCATAGTGCAACGCGCGAGGAAAGGAGTCATGGTTCCTCGACTTCCGTATAGAAACTCAGTGCTGTGTTAAGTTCCAAAGTTCAATTTGGCCTAGAGAATAATGAAAAGGTTTTTAAAAGACTACCTTTACGTATGTACGAAGAAACACTAACGTATTAACTTCGACAGAGAAACTGGCGTTAAAGTCAGAGATGAAATAGCATACTGGATAGGTTGGCTGGAAAGCAAGCTATCTATTGATGCATATCAAACAGCAAAATACCTAACCCAAAGAGAAAGCGTCTATGAAAATACAAAGGACGGCGCCCTGTGGTTTGAAGCCGGACTAGGATAACCGATAACGCGGTGGTATGGAAGAAACTATGCCCATGACGACCATTTATGCGTAGCGCGTTGAAATTGAGCAGCAATTATTGAGCATGTATTGCAAGCACGTCGATGTATCTATTCAGAGGTAAATGAGGACGTAATCGCGCTGCCCGAGACATTTGGATTTAAGGATTGAGGTGGGAGAATCCAGCAGTAAGACTAGCAAGAGAGTGCTGTAGCATTGGTGGCGCAAACGTAGGGAACACAGTAAATAAAATAAGGTTATTTTTAACAGTAATACACTTATGTAAGATTTGATGGTTTATTTAAGGAAACTATGCATCTCAAGGGCCGGTAACTAACACAGCAGACGGATAAAAATAACTAGCTTGGTGGCACCAGCCATGCACCCTGTTTCAGAGGGTATGCTCGCAACATCCGTCCAGCCCATTCATCCGTCCATTCCGCCATCCATCCATCCGTGACTATGGCGTGAAGCAGCCGAAGCAGGGGCACTGGCACGACCGCCCACGCAGCGTGTCAGGTTAATAAGAGACTCCTCGAACTGACATCACTTTGGCTACGAAGCACGCAGCACGTTAAAGCCTCTCAGCCAGCTCTCCGATCCAGGGCTCACGCGAGTAGGGACGTGAGACGTTCGAGAGGGAGCAGGCAGGCGCTGAGGCAGCAGCCACGGTTGCCGTCGCGGCTGTCGCCAAGGCCGGCAAGTTTTCCAGCTTCGAGAATAAGTTCCTGCCGCGTTTCAGCCAGGCCACGACCTGGCGCCACGCTTCGCGGCTGCGTTTCGGCAGGAAGCCCCGGGGTGCGCTCCCGAAAGAACCGCCGAGTGCGCGGTTTGTGAACGGACGCCCTTGTCTCGGCGCGAGAGGAGCTAAAGACACCCTCTTTTTCCGGGTGATGTGTGGCTGCCGTTCTCATTGTTTCTTCTTGTCTAGGCGGGCAGGCGTTGTCTGAGGCTGGTGGCGTCCTACTTGGCAGCCCGCAATCCTCCCTCACTCGGTGGCGGCTCAGGACGGCCGGCCCGAAGTAGAAAGTCCCGTCACGGGGGAGGAGAACTGCTGCTGATGAGATGTTTGCGGCAGAGTAGCACCACAGGGTGGCTTGCATGAGCCACATGAGCTGCAGGGAACGGCACCTTGGGAAAGAATGCGCGGCTCGGTGTCCTTCGCTGATGTCACTGCGCAGCTGCATATTTCTGGCGCTGTACGCGCTTGTGGCTGTTTTCGGCCTACGAGTAACCCTTCCGCTAATTAGGTTGTGAGAGCTATGTTAGTCACCGATGCCGACCAAAGGTATATAGCAACGCTTTCAACGTTGAAAAGAAGCGAAACATTTTTCGCCTGCGTGTCTCAGTGAGGAGTAAGGTGTTTTTTTTTTTCGTTCGAGTAGTAGCTTTACGACAGTTTCATATTGTGGCTCGTTTCGAGGTAGAAGAGCTGAAGCAAAATGTTGGTTCAGACGAACGCCAGCGAGTTAAGCGAAATATCACCATGCCTCCGCCGCCGCGCCCTAGCATTTTCGCACAGGTAGTCTTTGTACGGATGGATAGAGTTGATTGAAGCGCAAATCGAAAATTTGCACAATCTCTACGTGCCTCTGATTTGTACGTCAGCTGTTCGTCATCAAAGACCCAGCGAGAGAAATGTAAACATCTGAAGTTTGAATCTGGACCGTAATATTGCTAGTACCAGTACCAAGTAGCACTAAGCTACGACAAGGAACCGTGTCAGTTAGGCTTTATGCCACCGGGCAACATTTGGCGCAATGTACAGAATGACCCCAATAATTAAGGGTAATTAACGGGCCATTTCACAGAAAACCACAGAGCCAGGTCTGCTCTTCCTCTTGTGAAAAGGATGTTTTAGTGGTGAACTACTATTTCCCCATTAAAATACATGTGAAACGCGAGAAGTCTCTTATTAAACAACCGCTGAACATATAATAATAAAATTTGTTGGGTGCAACAGAGAAAACTGAATTATACCGACTGCAGGAAGCTGAACTTGGATTTAGGGCCTAGCAAAAAACTTACGAGAATTGTGGTAATTTGGGCAACTTCTAAAGAAATTGAAGCACGAAGTTTACATATCTGTAACTCTGCACCAGAAAAAGATATGAGTTGTGAAAACCAGATCTGTTAGGTCATTTGAAGAGAACAAGTCTATGATATGAGTCTGCAGATTACGTGAAATTGTTGCTAGCATTACAAAGTTTTTGCAAGTCATGCTCACAAATCAGCGGTATATTACAGAGTAGTAGGTAATACATCGACTTTTTCCGCTTTAGATGTCTCAGTCGGTGCAGTTTAGAGAATCGTGACATAGTTTATTTTTTTTTGGGTTATATAGTTGCAAAATTTATATTTGTTTTTAGAAATTTTTCGATTTTCAGGAAGTCTTTTTTAATGTAACGACGAAGTAAATAAAATGTCTACTTCCCGCAGCCGGTATTATAAGGCTTCTTCACTTTAAATGCAAAAAACCTCATCATAATCAGTTCAGTAGATGCCGAGAAAAACGATTTCTCCGTTCTCATGTATTTAGATGGGAGCTCCTGAGGTGAACCTTCCTCTTAAAAGCGACGCAGTAGATCAGCATCACCTTGCGAAAATGCGCAGAGTCATGCTTGATAATCAACTAATGGTTTTAGTTCATAATGGCAGTTTGCGCTTGCCGACGTTGCATAGGCAGTAAGCATTCAAGTTGAAGATTTTGCTTTAATATTGCTCCGCAATATTCTGACACCCAACGAACAATATCACGCCCACGAAGAGGGCGACACCGTGTGAAATTAAGACAAGACAAAACAAATCTTTCGCCCGCGTTGACTCCTTCAGAAGGCTCATCATTTGCAGAAAGCATTAGCACTTTTAGCCTGTGAATCTCATCACCTACACCGGTAGCATATTGGGAGTTGTGCTGGGAAATTCTAACAAGGTGTTTCGTTTGTATAACTCCTGCAGTCACATATGTACGCATTTGTTGCACGCGAATAGTTTTTGCCAGTTCTTGTTAATAATTCATTTTTAAAAACCACGGACATTGAGCTTCGGTTACAATGAACTCTCTGTGTACTCAACGTGGCTCTATTTCACTTCAACGTGCTTCGTATTTTTATCCACGACAACTTCGTTTAATTTAACAACACTTGCATACGAGCTACATGGTACATTGCAGATCGACGGAAAATAAGCGCACAGGAAGACACACACATAACAGCCTAGAAAGACACAGGACAGGCGCCAACTCACATCTCACAGATGTGAGTTAGCGCCTGTCCTGTGCCGTTCTCGGCTGTTGTGTGTGTCTTCCTGTGCGCTTATTTTACGTTGATCCACTTAGTTTAAGGCACTGTCAAGTTTGACAGCATGTTCGACGTGTCATATTCAGTCAGCAATGGCCAAAGGATAGCCTTTCCTTTCTTGTAATGCCAGACCGTGCGCATGCATTTGTTTTGACACAGCGATACAATGCTTTCATGAAAAAAAAAGCAACACATCTGGATCAAGAATAAATCGATGCTTAATCACTCTGTAATGTTGAGAACTCACTAAAAAGAGCACAAAGCATCATCCTATTTATACATTGACTTAATTTGAGTAGAGTCTGCTGCGCCTTGAAATAAGATTATGCAGCTTTGATACATTTGCTGACAGTCCTTTACAATTTGCGAATAAAGGGGATAAAAATTACTCGAAAATGATATATGTTTACGCGCATATAGGCGATCCTGTCTCTGTCGTTCGTGATGGATGTTCTAGCAGGAATCTCCATGTTAGTCAACTATTAACAGCGGACGAGCGTTTAACCTTTTCGCCTCCATTACAAGGCCGATTCCATGTTATGAGCAAAGAGCCCAAACGAACTTAAAGGGATGGCTGAGTTACAAGCTTCTTTTATTACGGAAATGTATTTGGCAAATATATAGTAAACGCATACGCACTCGCGTTAGGCGTAGTGCAATGAAATGACGGGGTTTTACTTTCCCTTTCTCTTTTTTTTTCATTTGCTGGTACAATATTGTATGAGCCAGAAGCACGTTATGTCAATATGATATTGGTGAGAATTAAAAACGCCAGGTAGTATTTGACAAATCACTGCTATATTCGAACCAGGACGTCGTGAATGTGGCATGCGCACAAAATACCGAAACCAGAGGAACAGTGTCGTGTTCAATGAAAGTCATGAAGGCAGCATTTAAGTAACGGTGCAGCAAGACTGAAAACTGGTCGTGTTCGTATGAATTCATGTCTTAAAAACTAGAACAGAGCGAAAACACGGGGGCGCAGAAAAGCGCTGTCCACTTGTTAAGCGCAGCGCTTGTGTTGCTCACTTATTTTCTACGTTTCCGGGTTTTTTGCGTCGTTTTCTTCTTGAGTAAGTAACGGTGCTCCCTTGCTACCAGGGCATCTGACGTTTGCGCGCTGGTTTTTTCGTTACGTGGCTGTTTCCACGAAAATTTATAAATATCTTAATAGTACAACTCTGAGAAAAAATACTAGGAATGAAAACATTCGTCCGAATTTTCGGTTTACAATTTGCTTAAATTCGGCGCATCTTTCGGTTTCTATTGCCATCTGGACTGTTCGGCTTCTTTTTTTTTTTTGGGGGGGGGGCGGGAGTAGGGGGGCATTTTCCTAAATAAACTTTCACCGGCTTTTTTTCGGTGGATAGGTTTTTCCATCAAGTTTTGAGGTTGTTTTTTATTTGGTGAATATCTGATTCATTGATTTTGTTTGACGCTAGAACGGTGCTGTGTGACTACTAATTCTCCTCTTCAAAACTGTAGTTGCATAGACACTGTAGTTGTGTCAGCAAGCACGTTATCATTGAAAACATTTTTAGCTATCACGTATCGGTTTTCTTTCGTCATTTGTTCTACGACGCCCCCCTCACTCAATCATCCCCTTGGGGCCTGTAAGGTACTTCGAAATAAATACTCTGAATAACAAGGTTCTCGAGAAGCAGTTTATAACAAGGGTGCAGCGCCATACGGAGATGTGGCAATGAAGGAATTTAAGAGAATTAATGCATTTTATATTCGAGCCCAAATAGAAATGTACTTTATCATTGCGTGGGTGCAGAGGCGCAACGAATAATACAGAAAAGAAAAGTTATAGTTGGATACGATCCCGCGTTACCATGAGCGAACTTGGCCCGTTTGCCCACCACGCTTGCCTCAGCGCGAAAGGTTGAAAGGACTTGTTACAAGAGCCCGAACATTGACCTCGTCGGGCTCGTTATCGAAGGGAATGGTGATGACGATGCTGCTGCTGCTGCTGCTGCTGATGATGATGATGATACTTTTTTTCTGGCACGTACCCAATCAGGGGGTAGGCCAAGAATCGGGCGGCAGCAAGTAGGTTAAGAGAATTTTTATTTGAAGAGGAGAAACGCCAAATAAAAGAAAATACAAAATTCCGCAACAACTAGAATAGTGTGCCAGTGAGTAGTTAGACAAACCGAAGGAAAATTAAGAGGTGAAAATCAAGGAGAGAATATAGAAAACGTTACTAAAGGAGTTGGCAAACCAGTTCCAATGAAATGAATATATAGTGATCAGGTAAGTTGAATAAAACTACAAAAATATGAAGGTGAACGTTTTGTTTCAATTAAAAAAATTTAACATTGCAGAACAAACATCCTTGTGACGATAACCTACTGTGGAGGCCTCAACTGATAATATTTCCGGAATGCTTAATACTAACCCAACCTCGCAGAGTGGAACAGCAAGTAACCTCTTTTTCTGGTGTGAATATTGTCGGCAGGATAAAAAGAAGTGTTCGTAGGCTTGCAGCTGCGCGCCGATCCCCGTATTCTAAATTTGCTTTAACTAACCCTTTTCGGTTAAAACCGAATTCCGCCAGAAAACTCGGCTTGATTGTATCGTTTTTATTTCCACGGGTTTTAACCGAAAACGCTGTTACCTAGTTATAGTCATTAGAATCGTTTCTGCGGAATAATTCAAACTCGGCGAATATTGTCTGCGTGGTAGAGTTAGCAATTGTGTTAGTAGCTCGGAATTGAGCATTTGATGAATTAAGGAACTTCGCCTAGTCGCCGAAGTACATTGCTCTGGTTGTCGCAAGCTTGTTTACTGAGAGGTACCGTAGAATGCATGACTTACAGTAGTGTTACCATCGATGGGTGTTAGTGCGGATCTCCTGCTCAGTTAGTGCTTTGCCATTATGCTATAGACGTTAGACAATGTCGTTAGACAGTTACCTTTTTTATCTTCTTTGTTTTCCCTACCTATGGCTTTTAGCATAGCCGGCCCTACCTGTGGCCAACGTTCCCATATTTCGCATTTGATAAAGGAGAAGAAGAAGTTAGTGCACACCGACAGAGAGGTCAATGACCTTCTACTGGTCGCCACGAGCTGAGCTGACGCACACATCGCGGGGATACTAAGCCAGCGTGCATGATGGAGAAAATTGAGCCAAGGCTTGCTGCTCAACAATTGACATAGAATGCTTTCGCCGGGAGATTCCGGACGCAAGAAATTAAAAAGGTGAACACCACCCGCGCAGGAGACCAGAGTGACCCGCAAGCAACCGTTACTCAGCCAAGGGAGTCCGAGGACTGCTACGCTCCTCAAGCTAGAAACATTGAGCACCACAGTTAACTTCGCAGTGGTCGCTAAGTGAACACTAACAGTTCTTGGCAAGATCAGTGCACCATCTTTGCACTGGCTGCACTGCCCAATTTTTAGAGGCTGAAAGGGGACACGGTGAGGCAGAGAAAACGATGAACTCGCATAATACTTCAGTGTTTAGGGTTCTAAATTTTGGCATTATTACTGTGAGGTTTCCGCCTGCTTATACCAAGATTATAATTATTTTCCTGCCTGTGTGTTTCATTCAAGTTTCGGCTACCTCGCATCGCTAAGGTACTGCCTTGCAGATTATTTTACAATATTTGCTTAAATAAAAAAAATGACTCGCCATCCCGGCCCTGAGAAAGTGCAAGTCCAGAGAAGCTGTTGAAAACCACCACTACAACTGCAGAGAGGGGTATGCAAATTTTATTGCTCAATTCCGCCTCCGGCGCATTATTAATCTACAGGAGAATGTAGACGTGCGGGCTTTCCCTGTGCTGGAATTCCATGACGATACGACCAGCGGCAGCACACCTCCGCTGGTCGTATTGCCTTTCTTTTCCTTTTTCCGCTCTTCGTGTTTACGCTGCTCCTCGGGAGTCCTAACTATCCGTTGCCTACGCATAGCGGTGCTGCAACAACATTTAAATCAGTTGCTAGGCTGGTTAATAATAATAATATTTGGGGTTTTACGTGCCAAAACCACTTTCTGATTATGAGGCACGCCGTAGTGGAGGACTCCGGAAATTTTGACCACCTGGGGTTCTTTAACGTGCACCTAAATCTAAGCACACGGGTGTTTTCGCATTTCGCCCCCATCGAAATGCGGCCGCCGTGGCCGGGATTCGATCCCGCGACCTCGTGCTCAGCAGCCCAACACCATAGCCACTGAGCAACCACGGCGGGTCTAGGCTGGTTCCTTTACACATGACAAGCTCGTGACGTCACTCCCTATATGTCGCAAGCTGCCGTCGACGCTGCTGCTTGCGCAACAGTAATATTTACCAGGAAACGCCTGCGGGGAACGGTCCGTGCTTCTCATTGTTATTAGGCGCGCCTTGTCATCAATCATGTATGGTTTGTATGTTTGGTTTGAGCTTGTTCTTTATTGAAACGAATGCTGTGCTGTATGTTGTATGCATGATTCCAAAGAAGGTATGCACTTTTCGCTTCAACCGCTGAAGGTTGTCTTTTAATCGCCGAAGGAATTTTTTTTCGTGAGGACGACGCCGAGAAAATCCCGACCAACTAGAAACTAACAGCTTCGCGGTAATACTTATTTTCATTGATTTTAATTAAATATGCCTGAATCGAAATTGATATGATATAGTTCTTAATATTCAAGACTACTGCCATGTAGCCACCCTGTTTTGTTTTCGCGTACGTAAATTTTTTTGCATTCTTCATTACATTTACGTCTCTTCTGTAGTTGCTAAAATGTGTCTTCATTTTGTCGCATATACATAGCATTTTCTGTTACGTTGTGACACATACTTTGAGAACGAGGCATATAAACACTCCAAAAAAATGTTGATTGTTCAACTAGATGCGCAAAATACACCGAGGACAAGCATATTCAATGAAAAGAAAAAAAAAGTACTTTGTGGAAACTTCTTCAGCAGTAGAAGGGCAATAACAGGCACAAAACGGGAAACTGGCTTCACCCGAAACCGCCTGTGACTTCTTTTAGAACTTGTGCAGGCAGTTCTCTGCCATAGGTGTACATTGCATTTGCTTCATACAACCTGTGTGATACTACTGCAGCCGAGTATCTTGCACCGGTCTATATCCTTTGACCGTGCTTGTTGATGTTGATATTTATTCCTTTTCAACCGGGCTTTCAATTGAAAGCGAGTTTCATGCCAAAATTTTTCTTCCTCGTCCTGTGTTTCTGCTCGAAACCAACAAATGACGCTTGCTGCCTTTCATTAAGTATTGGCTGAATACACTTAGCCACAAGTTTCGTACTCAATACCTAAACTAAGCTACAAAACATTTTACTTGTGTGGTATGTCGTCCGTATGCAACACTCGTCCATACGGGGTTACTATTTGACATATTATTTGCTGCATTAACATTAGATAGCAACGTATACGGAAGTGTTATGAAAGGGAAACATCTTGGGCTTTCACTCTTTGAATGCTTCTATATGTACACATTGATTCAGTGGGGCTTATGATTTTTTTATAATTATACAAGCAGAATATGATTTTCATCTTCCTGCATACTTATGGATCTTTAGAAATAAAAAAAAAGAAGCTGCGCCCTACGAAGCATCTTCTTTTTCAAATAAGCTGCTCGGAAATCATTATTTTCAGGAATCACTACCTTTAGTTTAAATATTAGTGCCTTCTGCGATACCGTGTGTCACAACTAACGTTAGCCAAGCTGCTCAACGGAACAAAAGATAAAAAAAGGCGGCGCGAGATACAATTATAAAACCTACGGTGTTCGGTTTTCAGAGGTGTGACAACAGAACACCGCGGGTCTCGAGATCGTATCTTGGAGCGTGTTCTTTAAATCTTCTGTTCCGTTAAACAGCTTAGCTAACATCAGCTGGGACACCTTATATAATTCCATAGGGCATTGTGGTTCATTTATAACAAAACAACTTATAACAATTACCAGTTATAACAATGGGCATTGTCGGTTACATCGCATACAAATGGTACGCAACACTATCCCTGTTATCACAAGCGGATTCGCTGTCTTTTTTGGCATCGTTATGTCTGGACTGCAAAGTCCACAATACGTGCGTTCAACATTTTTAAAAACATGATTGAAAGACTGTAATGTGACTAACGGCTTTTAAAGAATGACTCCATAATCATCCTCGGCGCCTATAGTGCAGTCTCTTGGGAGCAGTGTTGTGGAGCGCCACCCTTCCATGCCATTCCGACTCAATTCCGGAGAGTGGAGTAGTTCGTAATTCCACTCCTTTTAACTCCTCGGAATGGTGAGTTGGGACGCTATAACGTAAAGTTATTCTGAACCTTTCTATTCCAATTCTGCAATCAGCCCTCCAGGATTGGTCAAAAAATTTTCAAGCCACCCCACCCTCATTTGTCTGTGACGCGTCGTCACGAAATCCGCGAGAACGCTCCATCTGATATGATATGTGAAAAATGATTATGTATGACTAGACTGAAGAAAGAAAATCAATTCCTGATTTGACCAATTGCTATTGGTCAAACGTTTTCGGGCTGCGTCCACTTTGCCTGTCTGTCACGCGACGCCCCAAAACCGCGAAAACACCGCGTCGAAGTGACGTGTAGACTGCCCCGTTCTGAAAAGAATCGAACATGACTGCCCGCCGATTGCTGTGGCACTGGCTACTCGGAGATGCCGGTGTGCATGGATTTATTTCAATATAATACATAATTTTTCGTGGCAGTATAACGCTATAGAGACCTTTTGGCATGTATACGACATCACTCTGCCAACTCTTCTTTGCTGAGAATCCGTTTTAGCGGCACTTTTAAACATCAGCTGCGCGCCACCGCGATTTACGGCCTGCCAGCGCAAGCTATCTAAGGGGAAGCGGACCAATCGCACACGCCGGCACCACCCTCTTCATACGGTTATCTACTTTCACTGTGCTGGCTCGGCCCCATCGAAACTCTCTCTACTTTAGCGTGCTCCTTGCCTCTTCTCAGCCAATTAGATAAGAAAAATTGCTCAAAGCAGGCAATGCCATTCGCCTTGAAAGCAAGAGAAAGTGACATCCTACAAACGAGAAGCGCGTTTGATTGGGCTTTTAAAACAACGCTACGGGTTGCCGCCCGATGCTTGCATCGGTGGTTACGTAAATTTGATCTCAAAAGATTGGCATAAAAACAGATTGGAATATTTTTACGTTATAGAGCCCTTGGATTATTCAATTCCTGGAGTGGCTTAGATGGGTCATTTCATTCCTCCAATTCAAGTAAATGAAACGGTTTCTCTAACATTGTTTACAGCTAGCGCTTGCATGCCTAGTGAACAAAAAGTATGAACATATTAAGGCGCAAGCCTTTAGTGGCTCATGAGCGTCGGGGCGCAATCCGTGGTGGACGCAGGAAAGCGGTGATCACCGGCGAGGGGAGCAAGGAGAGGAGGCGCCATGCCAATAGCGCTGTGCGAGTGGGCGCGTGGGGAGCGCGCACATCGGCGACAAACCTTGCAGCTATATGGCTGCGGTTGAATCCCATGCTCGTGGCCGCGGCGGCGTCCGTTCGCAGAACAGTTCAGACAACAACTACACAGGCATTCATAAATAGGCTTTCGCCTATCGCAGTTTAGCTCAACAAAGTGGCTATAGATTTTTTTCGAAGCTGGACGCTAAGAAATAATCTTACGCACGCTTATTGAAAAAAAAGCAGGTTTTGTGGCTCTCATCTCTTCTAGGCGTTTTTGGATGTAACCTCTCTAATTAATTATCATTCGAGTAGAGTAAAGTGCAAAATAATCTGATGTTATGTCCCCCGTAGTGGGTGAGCGTGATTCTATGAGGAAAAAGCAGGCAAGCGAAATGAAGGTGGTGTTCAAGGATAATCTGGTTGTCGCAGTTAATGAGTTCAGAGTCAAAGAAATCGGTTAAGTCTGCTGCGTTTTTTTTTCACATTTAAGAGTATATTACCGGGCACCATTTTTCAGCACACCTCTCTCACCGCCTGTTATTGTGCCTTCTGGGTATTCGAGAGTGGCGAGCATTCTAAATCACCGTGGACTCGCGTAGGGTGCAATCGCTTGCAACGTGATGATGTGTGGTGTTTAATGGCGCAAGGGCCAGCTATGGCCAATGAGGGCCATGACGCATGGTAATAAATTGTGTATGCATTTTGTATGAAATCATCAAATGTGTTGCAAATCGTAGATGTAATGTGGCTGCAAAGAGACCTTAGAACAAGTCACTGTAAACTGCGTAATATATATAAGCATCAAAATAATTACAATGACTCGAGATGTGAGCTATGAGCATAAAGGTTTCGCTACGAAGGAGTGATATAATGAGCTCTATGCAAGTACTACTGCCTTCACAGGGCTCTTGAATTAAAGGGCTGAGAGGCACGGGCTGTAAACATTTATGTCACTGCGGCTACAGCCTCGAAGGTCAGGCTGTGCCACACATGGCCCAGCCAAATTATTTGTAAGTTGTTAATTTCATCTAAAAAAATTGAGGAGCCATTCTACTATGTGAAGGTGGATGAGAAGCGAAGCTGTAGCACATCACACAGGTGAAAGTATATATTTTCATCATTTGGCAATGTCAATGACGATAGCTTTGTGATACTGTGATATACACTGATTGGTTCGGTTACAACCCAAGACAGAATATTTTTCAATGATAAATGTACACATGACCGTTATTGAGTAGTTCAGTGACGTGGATTGTTGTAAATCCATCGAAAACACGGGGAATGCGGGAGATTGAAATTCAAGACACCCGCCGTGGTTGCTCGGTGGCTATGGTGTTGGGCTGCTGAGCACGATGTCGCGGGATTGAATCCCGGCCACGGCAGCCGCATTTCAATGGGGCCGAAATGTGAAAACACCCGTGTAATTAGATTTAGGTGCCCGTTAAAGAACCCCAGGTGGTCGAAATTTCCGGAGTCCTCCACTACGGCGTGCCTCATAATCAGAAAGCGGTTTTAGCACGTAAAACCGCATAATTTAATTTTTTTTTAATTCAAGACGATGAGCAACACGAGAACAAGGTGAGAGCAGGAGCCAACGTTTCGACAAGTGGACTTGCCTTTTTCAAGGCGACATATGCTCACCTCGGCACCGTATATATAGGTGCGGTTCTTCTAAAGGGGAGAGAGGGTAAGGTGGGCGGGTGATGTAACTCCTGTAGGTGTGTTAGCAGCGAGGGTGTAGAATTGAAAAGAAAGATAATGTGCTATCAAACGTCGGTGCAGGAATGTGAGGCTGCGTCGTGTGCAAGCCGGTTTTTAAAAGCCCGCTGTTTTATATATTGAAGCACAAAAGTAACTGGAAAGCCAATGCATTTCGTCGGACACTTCAGTGAAGCCTGAAACTGCGCCATGTGGAAAAGGCTATTACAAAAGCTATGGAACACCTGGTGTTGAGCCTCGATAAATGTCAGCTGTGTGTCAAGAGATATAGATTAGGTTATCTCACGAGACCTTTTCAGGCCCCGTGCTAGGGGATTTTTCTTTTTTCCCGCAGCGCTCCCCGGAGCTAAGCTGTTCCTTCGGCGTCTGAGACAGCGCAGCAGTGTTCG
Source organism: Dermacentor variabilis (assembly GCF_050947875.1). Taxonomy (NCBI): domain Eukaryota; kingdom Metazoa; phylum Arthropoda; class Arachnida; order Ixodida; family Ixodidae; genus Dermacentor; species Dermacentor variabilis. Next base: position 176,968,347 of record NC_134568.1, read on the forward strand.
TTGCACCCATCGCCTCTTCAGAGGCGCTGGATGACGCCCGCTCAACGGGCACACTCTGGCGTTGTTCGGGGCTGCCTGCACGGGCAGTGACCATGGGACCGGCAGGCCGGGGGTCTGCTGGCCCTTCTTAGGTGGGAGTCGCTTGCTGCTCCTGCCGTGAGGGCTGATGTTGTGATCGCTGTTACACTCCGTGTGACTCGGGCGGCCGCCGCAGGATCTGGAGCCATTACCCCCCCCCTCCCCCCCCCGCCCCCGGCGACTGGACTGATTGTGAAGAGAAAGACGCTTACGTGCCCCTCAGAAAGATAGGTTTAGTTTCACTTTCAGTTCTATGATCTCCTTTTTTCTACGAGGGGTACGTTCGCGAGTAGGCGGGGTGGTCTGCATCACAGTTGGCACAGCGGGTTGTTGAAGTGCAGATGCCCCAATAGTGTTCAGTTGAACTACACTTAGCACAAGTAGCACGCCTCTGCAGCTTTGTGACCGACGCCCAAAATGCTGACACTTGAAGCATCGACAAGGATTTGGGGTGTATGGTCTGACACGAAGCTAACAGTAACCGGTTTCGATTGATTCAGGTAGATTGCGGGTTCCGAAAGTAATAATTATGTGCTTGGTAGGTATTTCCTTGTCATCTTACTTTATAGTTATTCTTTGCACCTTCCCTACGTTCTGCAGGTCTTGCCATCCTTGCAGTAATTCGCTTTCACTGAGTTCGAGGAGGTTATATTCCAAGATTACATCGCGCTCTGTGTTTATTGATCTGCGTGGGCCCACTGAAACGGAAATGTCCCAAAACGCTACAAGTTTCGAGAGTTTGTCGTTCTGCAGTTTGTAGCGAACTTCGCTAAGATCACCGCTTCCCGTCTTCGCTGCTTTATAACCTGGTCCAATAGCTTCCGTGAGACATTTTGCTATAAAAGTATTGTAAGACATCCGTCCTACTTGCCATCACAACTTTACGCCTGCTACACGATTATCAGACCCATTGTGGTGTCTGCACCAGCCTCAAGTATTGACGATTCCAGGCATCAGAAAAAAAGCTAGAGCGCCGTTGCAAGCTTTGAAGCAAGCAACTTTGGAACACATTCACAAAGAGCACAGATTCCGGCAATATGTCTACACAGATGGTTCGGTAAAATTTAACAACTCTGGTGCTGCAGTCATCATCCCGGCAAAATCTGAAGAAATCAAATGAAAAACTTTATGTGTGACCAGATCGACGGGTGCAGAACTTGCGGCACTCCGTGCTGCACCTGATTTCATTAATCAGTAACCACTACAACAATGGACAGTCTTAGGTGACTCCAAGTCAGCCCTTCAGTGCATACGAAGCCCAATGCACCACGGACCCAATGAACAACTGGCCTCAGAAATACGACACATATATCATCGCAGCCATGTCAAGGGACACAACATAACCTTTCAATGGCTTCCAGGACATTGTAGCATCAGCGGAAATGACCACGGCGACGAAGCCGCCCGATCTGCACATGAAATTGGTCAACGCGTCTTGGGGCGCTATAACGTAAAGCTATTCCAAACATTTCTGTTCCAATTCTGTAATCAGCTCTCCGCGATTGGTCAAAAACTTTTTTGAACCACCCCCCACTTCACCTGTCAGTCACGCGACGTCATGACAACCGCGATAGCTCTCAATCTGATATGACTTGTGCACACTGATTATGCATGGTTTGACCGAAAAAAGAAAAAAAATGTTATTTCTGATTCGACGCCTCTTCGCCATTAGCCCCCAGCTATTGGTCAAAAGTTTTCGAGCTGCACTCACGTCACCTGCCTGTCACGCGACGTCACAAAACCGCAAAAACTCAACGCGTCAAAGTGACGTGTATGCATTAAAGATGCATGAATATGCCGAACAAAACTGAATTTTCTTCTGAATAGCCGCAGGCTGCCCCGTTTCGAAAGGAATAAAAGATGGCTGCCGCCGATCGCTCACGCACTCGCTACTCGCACCGGCCGGAGAGCATGGGTTTATTTGCGTATAATGAAACTTCTTGCGTGGCCGAGCACTTTCGTTTTCAAGCACTCTCGGCACGTTTATGACCTCATTCGGACAACTCTTCTTTGCTGAGGATCCGTTTTAGCGTCATTCTTAAGCTTCCGTTGCATGCCGCCGCGATTTTCGACCAGCCGCCTCAAGCTAAGTGAGGGAAAGCGGACCAATCGCAGACGCCGGCACCACCTTCTTCATCCGCTTATCGATTTTCAGTGCAGTGGCTCGGCCCTATCGAAACCCTCTCCACTTGAGCGTGCTGCTCACCTCTTGTCAGCCAATTAGATAAGACAAGCAGCTCAGTGTCGGCAATGTTATTCGTTTTTCAAGCAAACAAAAGTGACCTCCTATGAACGAGGAGAGCGTTTGATTGGTCTGTTGAGACAACCTTGCGGGTGACCGCCTGGTGCTTGCGTCGGCGGTTACGCAAATTTGACGCCAGGAGATTGGAATAGAAACATATTGGAACAGTTTTACGTTATAGGGCCCTTGATTCCACTTTCGCGAACAGAGGCTACGGCTGGGCTGCGATTGATGCCCCGTGAATGTACTTTGCCTCTGTGGGACTCGAACACTTTCACCATGTGTTTTGCGCTCGTTGTCTCCGGACATACGGATGCACCTACCACCTGGGTTGCCATGACGTGAACAGACCATGCTGTATCGTCTGTAGCTAGGCGTTGCATTTACTAACTCATGTGCTTTCCTTATTGGAATGGCCAACAGCCCCACATGCGACACATGCAACAGCGAGGAGACGCTCGCACGTATTATCTGTGTCTTCCCGCGATATAGGGCCCAGAGACAAGTGATGTGTAGAGTACTGGACCAGTTGGACAATCGTCCACTATCAGAACTCAAAGCTTTAGGTCAGTACTCCCAAAGAACATCCGCGCTAAAGGCCTTACTCGCGTTATTAAGGTTCCTGTGGTCTACGTGGCTTCACAATAGACTTTAAGAACGCCGCCCCCAACCGCTCTGTAGTGCATGCGGTTCGTTCGTGCTCGTCCCTCTACCCCCCTTCCACTTTCTTTCTCTTTTATCCCCCTTCACCCTTCCGCCCGTGCTGATAGCCAGCCGGAACTACCTCTGGTTAACCACCCTGCCTTTCTATGCATCCTTCTCTTTCTCTCTTGCTACAAGAAATGGAGAGATCATTAAGACAGTCTTAGTATCGTGCTGACTGTGTAAAACGTGGTACTTCTGAAAAGACCGTTTATATTGCATACAAAAAGCGAATGTTTCATCGGTGCGCCTCCTCTCCAGGGAGCGAACAGTTAGTAGCGTAGAAGCGTTTGCTATACAAGCCTTGGAAAATTCGGTGGAGATGGTACCCGCCCACCGCCGAACCCAACAAGGAGACGCCACAAAGTTGTAAGAATACCCACAGACGCCAACCATGCATTGCCGCTATAACCTAATATAAAATACCCAAGGTTGGATAACTACACTAGGTTAACCCTTGCCGCCCGGCAATTCGGAAGTGAGAAGGGGTGAGAAGAAGATAGGAAAGCTGAAAAGGCGACCACTTGCGTGGTGTCCGTTCCTGGCGTGCATTCGTTTGTGGTAGGTTGGGCATGCTGTTGCTAAATTGACTAATTTTTGGCAGTTTAACCAGCTATGGGCCTTCCGATAGGTCGAAGATACCGCCCGAGTCCAAGGACTACGAGCTGCCACCCGAGGCCACCCCAACGATTCTTTTTAATAAAGTTTATTTTCTTCTTCAGCGAAACTGAGGAGTTTACTTACTTAATTCGTTAGCTTAACGCTGACTTAAAGTTGCTGTCTTTATATGCACTTCAACATTGTAACGATAAATGTTTCTGGTTCATCGCCTTTCACAAGTGTACAACGTGTAAAGTAACGCGTTTTTTATAGTTACTGCGATAGAGATAGTCACCAACTGGTAGATACTGAGAAAACCATATTGAGTAAAGATATAGAGATGTATTAAATTGGCCAAGTGACAAATTGAACGGTTTCGTGGTCTCGCCTAAAATCAATACTTTGCTAAAGTCTTGTCAAATCAACACCGTTCCATTCCAACTCCATTCTGCAATCTCAGGCTCCGATTCCATTACCAGTCCATCTGCCAGACTGGTGCCATCATTCTCATGCCATTCCGGATGCTTAAAACGATGGAATGATTCAGAAATCATTCCAACTGCGGAGTTGCCATTCCGCAGCTCTGGTTGCGAACGACAGCCTTCTCTAACTGACCAGTTAGACTATGACAATCAATCCAAGAATCAAGTGGCGTAAAAGAAAAGAATCCTCGAAACACCACACTTCGGCCATTTAAATTGGTGAGCCATGCCTGTATATTAAAATGTGTACAATAAAATGCGAACATCCCTAGCATGAAGTACATCTTTTGCGTCAATGCCAGTGACTATCTTCATCCCTGCTCACCTCGCTTGCACTGATTGGATAGTCAGAGGTGTCGATAGAGATGTAACTCCAGATGAAAAGTTAGAGAAGTTATCTGGGGCTGAGCTAATTGATGTTTATTGTTGAAATCGACTAGTAGACAATAAAAGGGTTACAAAGAATTAGCGATTGCAGCATTTGCTGGAACTTCCTGTCCATCGGAAGTGAAGGTGTGGTGTCTTTTGTCCAGAGTTGAACCTCTGGCATCGCGTCCACTTCAACGTCTGAATTGCTGGCTATTCTGCCTAGTACTGGTGGGTGTCAGTCAAGTCAGCGTTGTTGCGCATGTGGGGAAGACCATGCTTAAAGCGACGGTAGTGTCCAAGATGGGCGATGTCGCCGCTGTAGTGGAAGCCACCCAGCAGATTACTCAAACTGCTCTGTGTGAGTCCAAGGAATCCCAGCTGCTTGAAATCACTGACAAAGGACGCTGCTCTAGGAAGGAGGCTATAAACATTGCTTAAGAAATAGTGTTTGGCTATGCAGGGGTTACAGCTAGACAAAATGTATAGCTTACTGTAGCGATGGATGCAGCTGTTGAATATGCTGTTACAAAAGCTACGGAAAACCTGGTGGTGAGCCTCGGTGAATGTCTATGACAGGCCTACTGTACTCAAACATCACATTTGAAGCAAGCTACTAGCCTAATTCCGATAACAAGGCAAATAACTGATGCTAAACAAAAAAGTGACTATAAGACAGAGACACGTACCTCTAAGGATTGTAACGTGCCTTCGAATCCTTCGCTCATCCTGCTCCTGGTAATCTGGTTAATATAGATTTGCAAATGGCAGAAGTCGAAGAGAAAACTCGGGCGCATAATAGACCGATGGCTTCAATCAATGAGATTCCTTTTCCGCTCCTCGCTCAAAATGTAAAAGTCAGTCCAGTGGCATACCAAAAAAGATGTACTATAGAAGGCAGCGGTGACTGCGGCGCTTTCTTCGCCACAGGGGCGTTGAATGTGCTCCAGTGGAATTATCGCTCTTTATATTCTGATTGTGCAGATTTATCTTGTATAACTACCCAGCTTAATACCTATTTAATCAAGAGATATGTATTCAATAAAATTTTACGAATTTTACAGGACTGTTTGTCTATAGATTGTTCTCCTGGAGGTGGTTGATTGATTATGTTTATTTCAGCTAAGATTTTCCACAAGGCTATAATTTCACTTCAGCCTTCATCCCCAGAGTGCACAATTGTAGCGATGGAGATGGATCTCCACGGATGCAGCCCCTTTAACGACGTTGTAAATGCATATTTTTCTTCTGGCCAACGGGACACACGTGCACTTGGCAGAGTTTTGTCGTCTTGCGGGTGTGGATTGGATTATGAGGTTTAACGTGTCTAAACCACGATTTGATTACTAGGCACGCCGTAGTGGGGGACACCGGATTAATTCTGAGCCCTGCAGGGGATCTTTAAGGTGCCCCCAAAGCGGCCGCCTCGACCGGTATTTGATCCCGCGACCTTGTGCTTAGCAGTGCAACAGCCGCTAAGCCACAGCAGTGGGTCCTCTTGCGGACGTGATACTCTTCTTGTAGGGGATTTAAATGCTGACCATATTTAATGGTGGTTTAGGAAAGGTCTATGAGGCACTCGATTATGGAAATGGTAATTTTACAACAGCCCAACATGTGTAATTCTGGATCTACCGCGTTTGTGAGGGACCAGGCTCACTCTGCAATTGACCTTAAATTAGGTCGCCCAAATTTCCCTATCTTCTTGGCCAACTGTTTAGTATGCTACATAGTAGTGATCACATTCCAGTATCTTTAAGGTTTAGAACGGCAGAAAGCTGAACTAGTTGGTAAGGATTCATAATGCAAAGGGGTAAGGCGTGCTGACACGGACACAAGAGAAGAGAAGTGGCCAACACGAACGCCGACTAACAACTGAAGGAAGCACTGAGGCGAGAAAAGAAAGAAGACACAAAACTCATCTGCGCATGCTCTGGAATGGTAGAACCACGTGTCAATCGGGTACACGTGCCGGTCAACGTGAGAGGTAACTGTTAAGGCATTTGATCTCTTCCTTATGTAAGGTAATCGAAGGCTGACTCACGCATACATTTCCACCATCATGGATATGCCATGTCTGACCATAAGACGCGTATCTTCATTCCTATGCCTGTACAATATCGCGCATTAATCTAACTCAGGCGTGCAGTTACAATCTTGGCAATGTAAGGAAAGATTGGAAGGCGATCCACCGGTTAACGACCTTTTATGTTCCATTAGCTTCTGATTGATACACCGCCCCGTTTGCCCTACGTAGAAATGGCTACAGCTGAAGGGAACTTTATATACCACACCCATACGACAGTCAGTAAAATTGTTTTTCTCAATGTGCTTCACTGAACAAATATCTGTTCTTTTTTTTGCCTTTCACCTGTTCTATTTTTCTCTGCCCGGGAGCGCTTGTCTTACCTAGCTTATTGGGAGCAGTGAAAACAGCATTAACACCATATCTACTTGCAAGCTTTTTAAGCCTGTGCGATACTGAATGAATGTAAGGAATATCCAGTACTCTTTTCTTGCTATTACTGCCTTCTGTAATCACGGCCGTCCTCCTCGAAATCGACTTCTTTAGGCGTTCAGCCACAGTGGCCACTGCTACGTTAGGATACTCTGTTTCTAATAGGCGCCGGACCTGTTCATTAAAACTGGCACTCATTTTGTGCATGCACGATCTGGTGAGAGAAGACTTAAGGCAAAACATGGCAATTTCGTTTTTTACTACTTCGGAATGCTTGGATTGAAAACTTAACAATTTCTTTAAGATATTAGGGGAGTACTGCCAACACACGTGATTTTGTTCGAAGACCAAGGAAATGTCTAGAAACTCTATTACGCGTCTGTGAGGAAATTCCTTGGTAAATTTTAATCTTCCTCCAATAAGTTTAAATTGCTCACTTACTGAGGTAGCAGCGGAATCAAATTCGTCCCTATTGCAGAAAATCATGTAATCATCAATGTAACGAAATGCCTTAATAGCACAATTGCCCAAAGCCTTCTCTAAGCAGCTCTCAATCTTGCTCAGGTAAATGTCACTAAGAATAGGGGCAACCTATGAACCAATACAAATTCCTGATTTCTGTAGACACACGCCATCTCTCCACCCAACCAGCGTGTACTTTAAATACATTGAAAGAATTTCTAGAAACGCACCCGTGGAAACACCGCATCTGTCAATAAAAGCCGATTCTTGCACTTGTTCTTTAATGCACTCATTTAAGGAGTTTAACAGCCCGTCATGCGGCAAGGTGTAATACGAGTCTTCGATATCCATACTAAAAGCTGTACAATCACCAGGATTTTTCTCTGTCAAAAACTGAACTAATGCCTGAGAATCACGCAAGCTAAAGGGGTCTGAAAAGACGAGTGACGCTAAGCAGTTCTGTAGGCAACTAGCCACACAGACCTGCCACGTCCCTTGCTCATGGGTCTTCGCCGAGGAAAACAGTTCTAAGGTGAGCGATTCTGCGTTCTTGACATTAGAGACAACCCTATGTAGGTTATGTCTTGACAGGAGGCCAATCACACGTTGCTTAACTGCCGAAGGCTTGAGTTTTACCGGCGAAATTTTTCTTTTCTATAGCTGCTATCGCTTTTACTGTAAACATGCCATCTGGCATAATTACGAAATAACCTTCCTTGTCTCATATTACTGGTCTAAGTTTATGCTCCACAAAATAATTAACCAAGGGTCGGACAGGGTCAGACGTCTTAATATGAATATTCGTTTGTTTAATGCTTGCAATGCACTCTGAAATACAGCGCGAGCGTTCTTCTTCCGGGACGAACCTGGTTATGCAGCGCGGAAGGCTTAAAACGTTAACTGGTTTTATGTTAGGCTTAAAACAGTGTTTAGGACCTAAAGCAAGGGTTTTGCAATGGGTATCACTTACAATGGTGTCTCTGAGAACCAGTGCGTTATTTGACGGGGAACTGTTAGAAAAGGGTTCCAGTTACTTTGTTGAAGCTCTGGAAGTTTCATTCTCCACAAGAAGTACGCGTGCTGCTCCGCTAACCTGTTCCAATCGACGTAAAGGCGGTTCCAATGTCGAGCCAGGGCCGCGGAACGGACCTTTAAACACTCCTGGTAAAACCTAACTTGGCACCACGATTCAGCGGAAAGAATAGCACCAATCCTCCGGGCATATCCAGTTGATCGTTGAAGGAAGCCGCACATCATTTGAACTTCCAATGGGACGACATGATTACGAGTAAACCAGGACATAGTTCTAGCGCGGAAGATACATATCGTAATTAAGGAAGCTAAAGAAGCAGGATTGTGCAGATGAGTAGGAGAACAAGGAAAAGGGCTCAGAGCACTAGAAATGAAGCTTAGAACGACAGAAAGCTGAGCTAGTTGGTAAGGATTCATAATGCAAAGAAGGGTATGGCGTGCAGACACGGACACAAGAGAAGAGAAGTGGACAACACGAACGCTGGCTCTCAACTGAAGGAAGCACACTGGTAACATCTTTGGGCGATCAGGTGCGAACATTAATCAATTACAACATTTTAAACAACATGCTTGCGAATGCTCTCTCATCCCTGTCTGATGTGTGTAATGAGCAAAAAGTCACAATTATCTTTCCACTTTGGGAAAGTTCTTTCACAAAACCTGAATTTGAGATTCGATTAAATAAAGAAATTTTTACAGCCTTTGATGTAAAAATAAATGAACACGTGATTACAGGAAACGAAAAGCCGCCTGGAAAAAGCTTCTGCATGACTGATGTCCCATAAAATTGGAGCAATTACACATTTTTAGGGCCTTTTTAAACATACAATTTCCAGTGCAAAAATCAAATACGACTGCAAGCATTTTGATTTCCTGTCGAAGAAGAAAAATAAGCGTGCATTGTTCAATTTACACCGTTATAGAAAAGCCCTTCTCTGACCAAATAATATTGACTCTCTAGTTTAAACTAGTGATGAATGATTCATTAGAAGATATTGCGAAGGGATAGGAAATTAGATTATCTTCTGTCTTGTCAACTCGTTTTAGATTACGAAGTTCATCAGGAGATCTTATAGACAATACTAGGTTATAATTGGCTTAAGTCATGACACGACTACCAGATTCAGCTCGCGTCTCAGATGGTGTAACCTCTGCTATGGTAAAAAATATTGAAGAGACCTCATGATGACCTATTAGCTGTGATTAACACCAAATTGAAGTTTTCATAAATTCCATGTGCGTGTAAAATTGCTAAAATAATTGAAATTATTAAAACTCATGGGGGACGAATACGGACTAGATAACATTATAGGACTGCGCTAACCTCAACTAATTTTGTACGGCCGACTGATGAAATTTGTACAAGACAAATACTTGCTTAGCCCCTGCCAAATTGGATTCAGACCATCATATTCAATCTGGCATGCTCATGTGAATTTAGAAATGAGAATAAAATTAGCATGGCACCAGAGACAAGTTGCTGCTCTCATGACACTCAGTATTTTCAATGCATACGACAGTGTAGAATACGTAATTTTATTGGATATATTAAGCACTCTAAACTTTCCAAATCAGCTTTCAGCCTGGTCTTGCGAATTTTTTAAATGGGAGATAATTTTATTGCTCTCTATACACAGGCAATCACGCGGTGTTCCTCGAGGACGTGTAATTTCGCCATTATTATTTAACACCCTGCTTAGTTTAATTCCACGTCATCAAACAAGTACGTAAATATGTATACGCAGATGATATTTCTTTTTCACATCAGTCAGCCATCTTGCTTTCCCTGTATAATCGATTATAAAAGTACATGCGCGCCATGTAATACTTGTTAGAAAATATTCACATCTTCCTTAACATTCGAAAACGTTCGATATTAGTTTTTCCTCTTAATAATCCTGTTAACATATCGCTCTACTGCCCTCTCGGGACATACCTCAAGTGGAGTCAGTGAAATATTTGGGCAGTGTTCCCTCAGGCGAGCACATTGACCATACTGACCGACGTAAGCTATTGAACAGTCGGTGGGGGGTGCAGAGAGCTCTATTTTAATGATCTAAGAAATGTATGCGCGCTTGTTTTTAGAATTCGGATGTGTATTATTTTCTGGTGTGCCAACCTACAAATTACGCCCTCTTGAATTTCATTTGATTATGAGGCACGCCGTAGTAAGGGAATCCGGATTAATTTCGAGCACCAGGCGTTCTTTAACGTGTACCCAATGCACGGTACACGGGTGTTTCTGCATTAAGCCCCCATCGAAATGCGACCGCGAGCTTAGCAGCGCAACGCCATGGCCGCTAAGCCACCGCGGCCGGTTAAGCCCTCTTGTTCTGCTGGAGCGGCAGGCTTGTTGACTGTGCTGCGGATTATCAAAATTTGTAGCCAATTATGTGCTACACAAAGAAATAAGGTTGCAGATTGAACTTACTGACGGTGCAAGCATTTTTGAATATGTACGAAGCTTCTATAAGAACATTGGAATCCATATTCATTCCACAACCTGCGCTATTTTTATTTTGAGTACGCGGGTCTCGGTTTCATACACCTCAGGTGGTCTTTGTACAAACCTTGATTGCTCCGTTAAATGTATGCATCTTGGAGGTACAACGTATTTGCGATTAGCGAGAGTGCCTACAGGTCATCTGTGGCGACATCAACTCGAGCAATGTATAACACCTCTCTTATATTGAATTGATCAATAAACGCTCTCACTGCGACAGATGCCTCACAGTGCGAAGGAAAATCTGGTATTGGCATTTTCTTTACGGCTCTTGACAGGTGGTATAACCTTTGCTATGGTAAAAAAAATATTTAAGAGACCTCATGATGACCTATTAGCTGTGATTAACCCCAAAGTGAAGTGTTCATGAATCCCATGTGCATGTAAAATTGTTTAAATAATTAAAATTTGAAAAACTCATGGAGGACGATACACACTTTATTAACATTAGAGCACTGCGCTAACCTCAAATGATTCTGTACGGCCGACTGATGAAATTTGTCAATTAGCATTCCGGATATTTTACCTGTATTTCTGGCTAAATATTTAGTTGTGGTAATTTTCATGCGCAAACTAAGTCAATATCGGCTGTAGTCACATTTACACATTGTATATCCTGATGTTCACCGCTCGCAGAAAACAGGGGTACGCGCCTTTTACGTACGTTTAATTTTCTAGTGCCTGCTCACGCAAAAATTAGATTGGTTTAGATGCAGGGCCATGAAGGCATATTTATGAACGAAATTTCCTAGCCTGGCAAGAACGACTCTCAGTGACCCTGTTCTATGAACGCTTGTTTCGACAAACTACGTAACTATTGTCAGATTCAGTGGACGTGCAGTTATTGAAGAATTCTTGAACCCAGCTACAGCTAATTTCTCAGCGTATCGACACCACCTATTGCCTTAAAGAAACTGTAGTATTTTCTACCCGATTACGGTGTCGGGGATAGCAGCCTTAAACTAGGGCTGCTATCCGCCGCTCTCCCCTCTGTGCCCAATCTGTGGAGAAGATGAGACGATCGAGCTGTCTTTCTTATTCTGTCACCGTTTCACATATTTAAAGAAAAAAAAAGATTTTAGAAGCACAATTTAGACAAATTGGCACTAGTTTTTTCACTCAGGACCTTCCTACTGTGGGAACCTCCTGTGTTAGAAGCTGTCATAGGGATGCTTGCTCAACCGTACAAGAATAGTTAGTTGCTGCAAGCCTATTTTCTTGCGGTATAGTTCGTGCGGTACATTTAATTAATTTCTTTAAAAATGATATTGTTTCTTATAATAAGTCGACTTCTTTCCTAATACCTCCGAATTATGGCAAATTTCACACAGTGGTTATGCGCCATCAGTGATGGAAAACGAAACGAGACGAAACACCATCGAGTGACCAGATATGTACGCAGAACATGGGGCAGCCTGTTTCCTTTTTTCTTTAAGATATCGTAATAATAATATATCATGTTCATGCAATAATCATCGTACGGCTTTTATTTCTCACGGTGGTCGGTTAAGACTGGTCAAGGCGCAATTTCTGCGGCCCTCCCAGGCATCGGTGCGCTTCACGCTGCGTCAGCTTCCCGTCAGTTACGGAACGTAGCGGTGTGATCGACGCAGGGAAACGATATAATTAGAATAACTATCCCGGTTTATGGAGAGCAAAGTGACTGGGCGCACCGGTCACATGCCTGCGCGACATCCGTTGGCTTCATCGGCCACTAACAAGATTTTCCGGAACATTCCCAGGGTTGAACTATTCCGAGAAGAGAAACGACACTGAGACGAGCGTCTTCACGGCTCGTTTTAGCGAGGTGCGCCAGATCAAGATCGTTATTACGGCTGGCGCGTGTGGGCGGCGGTGTCTCGCTAACGCAGCTCGGCTCCGTGCCATGTCGGCGACGCAGCGAGCGATCCCTGTGGGCACGCGGAGAGCCTCATCTTCCGCGCTATGCCTCTGAGCCGCGCGATTTGGTTTCGCGCCTGCCAGACCCGTATACGTCGTACAACTCGAGCTATCATTGACACCGCCGTGTCCGTCACACTCAGTGGGAACCAAAGCTGGCTTATGACTACTGCAAGGGGCATCTGTACCAGTGCGCGCTGCAGCAGCCCACGATCATGGCGAGGCAGGTTTGGTCGCCCAAATGCGCCTAATCCTAGTGGAGCACTTGTCAAGTGCGTAGGTGTTCGTTCTCAAACATTTGTGCACCTATTCTGTTGGAAGACATGTATTTTTAAGGCTACAAAAAATAAATGGCTTCCTTAAAGGGACGCCAAAGGCAAATACTAAGTCAAGCTAAAGTGATAGATTAGTGCCCGAGAATCTCTAAGGCGTTAATATTATTGCGAACGGAACCTTAATAATAGAGCAATTGAGGTAAATGCAGGACATGATTAGAGACTCTCACGGGACATTCAAGAACTTGCCCGATGACGAAAGTAGTTCTGATTTAATTTCTCTCTCTAATATTCCACTACTCGTTGCAGGCAACATCCTTGTATTGTATTATAAGATGGAATAAAATGCTACTTGTCAAGTTCTATTTCATTTTCAGAAAAACGAACTCATTGAAATTACCCTTGACAACAACGCGAGCGGGCTCTCACGGGCCTCACGGGCTCTCTTGAATTTTGGAGAAACAATATATGCATGGCGATTTGGTGCCAAATTCACAGGAAGCTCAAAGTCACTAGCTGCAGAAAGCAAATAAACAAGTAACCCCAATAAGACTCAGTATAGGAGCCCTACTTGCGTAAACTTTGACTTATATAAACAAGAAGACAGCCTACGCACAGGTTCAGGGGTCTGGAGGTTCTACAGCGCATCAAAGACAAACTTACGAAAAAGGGGTGTTGACTTCTCGGCATTTTAGTTTACATAAGGAATAGTTTGATAAACACGGATTGATACTTAGTTCTGTGCTGGTTGGCATAGAGCGGATGCTAATGATGAAAGACACGAGCACCAACATTGGTCAGGTCCCGTCCCGTTCTTTTACTTGGCTACACTCGCCCACATCGACACCAGTGGTTGTTGCATGAGAAGTCATGGCATCATCTCATTTGCTCGACATAAAACACACCGCAACGAGGCTCAATAAAGCATATACATAATCCGCATGTAAATCAGAGGATAATTTGAACATATTAACGACGCTTAATAAGAAAAAAGAAAACAATGCTATATTCTTTCCCTCCAGATGTCGGTGATGTGGTCAAATGCACGGAACGACTATAGATGCTGAAGGGAGAACGACTCGAAACTCGACCATACTGATTACCAATGGTCACGTTTACAATTTGAACTCGGTTACATTTCATTTTCTGTCTCGTTCTTGGTCTTTCATTTCAGTAAGAGTTTCAGCAAAGCGGCTAAAACCAATATGGGGGCTGGTTTTCTATGGAAACAAGCATCTGGTCGCTGCAAATCTATCTGATACTTCTTTCGGCACAAAATTATAAGAAGACTGGGAGGGTAGAAAAAAAGAAGGCTTCAGGATATATAAGAGTGACATGCGATCAGAGACAAACACGCAAAAGTAACTAACCAGATTTTCTTCGAAACACTGGATATTTACTCTTGCGTCGTTTTGTCCGTCGATAACGCGACCACAACGTTGTGGCCGGTTGTAAACGTGACATAGCAGAGTTGGCTCACACGGGTACCACTAGATTTCCCCTTGTTTACGATTCAGGCAGCGGGCATCGCTTAAAGAGAGGCACACATTATCGGTACTGGCCCTCGGTAGCCTCGCGCGTGGCGGCCCACAGGCCAGCCCGTGTCGCAAGCACCACGCGCAGCCGGGTACGGGCTCCGCGTCCACAGCGGCGGCAGCGTACGGGGTCGGCCTGGTACAAGCCGCGGAGCCGGCGGCCGGCGCGCGTTCCCTTCGGCCCCACGTGAGCCGTGCTCGATCTCACCTTGGTGATGGTCAGGGTCTGCCCGGTGCCTCTTCCCCCTTGCAGCCGGAAACCCCAGGGGCTGCCTCCGGCCAGGCGGACGGTTATCGCGCTCCCCGCCATCGCGCACTGCTTGGGCGTCCAGTCGGTTCGCTCGAAATGGGGAGCCCGGCTCGCCGAGGGCCCGGAAGAGCGTTTCTTTTCTTCGCTCGGCTTGGCAGGGCAAGCGGGCCGCCGGGTGGTGGCTGCTGCGAGCGACGAGGTTGCCCCTCCGAACCTTATTTTTAGTGCCGCGATCTCCCACCACCCGACGGAGTCCGGGCCGCGTTGGCGGTGGCTCAAGGTGGACTCGAGCGCGGCGGCTGCCGATCGCGCCGAGGGGCGTGTCGCGCTCTCGTGCTCGCTCGCACGCGACGCACCGTTATGCTAGGGGCAAAGCCGCTACGTGCATAACAGCCGATGGAGCAACGCAGGCATAATTCCTCGCCTAGGTTTCTTTCTCCATCTTGAATGCCGCATCGCAAGAGGTCACAGTTTTACGTCCACTGCACGCCTGTCTTGCACCGAACGCACAGAATCGTCACGGCAGTGATTTTTACATTTTTCGTTCATACGTGCCTGCTCGCGCTGGTTCTTAAACGGAACTAGGGCAAAATACGCATGTGCTGATATTTAGATAAGCTAATGGGGTACTGTGAGCGCAATAAGTCAAAAGCTCTCATGCACCTAGACCTGCGGATCGATGTGCGACTTTATGAAAATGAACGTGCTTTAGGAAATGCCTATTAGAAGATAATTTTACAGTTAGGGCTTCAGTTCTATTGCTTAGCTGAATCCACTAAATAAAAAAAAATATTTGATGAACAGAAGTGTTGAAATGCAGCAATAATTTTGGCTTACTACTCACGACAAGAGATCGGCGATGGTTTGCAGGCACTTTCAAAAACGGGGATTTTCACAACCGATTCTTATTCGCGAACTGCGATCACAAAATACATTATTTGATTGATGAAGCAGTAGCGACTGTGTTTTGAGAACCATAGGACAGATCGCGTTGATCAGTACACACTGACCCTACACATCAAAAGAATATAGAGATCCGCACTTGATCACGATTGAAAACGAGTGTTGCGCAGCCATGTTGGAGAAATGATGCAATGCGGAAAATTCGCTCGTTTGTTTTATAAGGGCGTCTATAAAGACGGCAGAAATCTGTAACGAAAGGACCCAGTTGTAATGCCATTAATACTAGTCGTTGTCGTGGAAAGTTAAAACATCCCACACACTGTCCACTATCAATATCACTCAGGTATAGACTAGCGTAACCTAGCTATGTTTCCTCTATTCTTGTTTTACGCTGTGGGTCATTCGCCAGCCATTCGAATTTATCGTTAGTGGCCCGGGTGTAGGGAAACTTCAAAAAATTTGTCTTTCTATGCGCAATATCTCTTTTGAATGATCTTTAAAAGAATATTGTATATTAGAGTTAGAAGCTCAGTTATGGACACCATCTGGCCATCCTCCTACACTGAACTTGATAATACATACCGTGAAATTATATATGTTTGTGTTCTGTTTGTTCACTCCCCGCGATGGCGCGCTGAGACCAACGTTGCGACTTTTTATATATTAAAATTTGGGAACCCTACAATGATGCAAGCGGTGGCATAGATAATTGTATATGACAAACTGGTAAATTTAATCACGGGCTTATTCCCCTCCCCCCCCCCCCCTCCGCCTTCATACACACATACATACGCACCTTTCAGAAATGTTTATGTTTTGCGTGCTTGACACTATGCTGAAGGCACTACGCCGACGCAGTGAATCCATTAGTGTCCTTGCAAGCTTACATCACTGCAGAACGTCTTGCGCTATAGACTAGCATTCAAATTTTGCCCTTGTTTTTCCTGCTCTCTCATAACGCAGGTATCAGCGATGCCTCAAAATGCTGATATATACAGTCTTATGTGTTGTCAGAATACGATATGGTTCTCCACGGCTGGTAAAAAAATAACCAGAACCTTGTCGCTGTCAAAATCCATGACGTTACGGCGAGAAGGTGCGGAGACTTCGAGGGCGACTTCGCCACCCGTCTATAGCTTTTGCATTTTTTTTTGTTTTGCCAAGCCCCCTCCCTCGGTAAATGCTTTTCCGTTCTGCTATTATATAAGCATAATTTACTAATTCACCTCAATTTCGTATTTCTGCTAAACGTACCCTAATGTCGAATCAATAGCCGTGGCCTTGATTGTAGCGTAACTCTTCGCAAACTGTGTGCAAATACTCTCGATAAATTATACCATAAGCTATTAATAATTATGGTATGGCAACAATTACACATCAGAAGACTAGATGGTGCTATTACTGTCAGATTGATGCCGCTGGCATGGAACACTTGGTGATGCAATCGTGGGAGCAATGGTTGAAGCGCTTAAACATACGTGCTTGCAGTGCTTGAACGGCCACCTTGCGAAACACACACGTTAACATAATGTCTCTTTATGCCACAATAACCACGTTACCAATCATTGCTTCAACTGTAAGATAGTTGTGACAAACACGGAAGGGGCCTGGAACTCTCGCGCGGTTACTACGTGCATTGCATGTTTCAGTGGCATCGAATTCTTAAAGCCCTTTTTCTCATTCCGCATTTGCGGAAATGAAAATATCATAGCGATGTAGCTTTTACAGCACTTGCAGGCTGCAGCATTATAACTAACAGCCCCGTGGCGCCTTGAAAAATGTTCTTCGTGCCGAGAAAAATATCTAGGACCCAAATAATAGAAGCGTTTGGTTATATAGAAATTTTAGCTTTCAGTTATCGAGTGATTAGAATACACATCCCTTCATTTGGCAAGTGCCAGTAAGCCTGTTTGGTCGTTGTTACTGCAAGCTGGTTCCCACGCATCATTCGTGCTCAAGCTACCGTTACAGCTAATAAAGAAGAAAAAAATGTTATCTACGTGGGAGAACCCTGCATTTGGTAAACCTAACTTAACGGAACCAATCATGCGCCACGCCTGGAAACCACCCGTCTCCTTTCGCAGAGCTACAATGTAGGTATTGGAGCGGTGGAAGACTGTGCTTCACTGAAATAGTCGCCAAGGTTCTTTTCTTCCTCGCAGACTGTGTATTTTTGCATTCCACGTGCTTCTGTCCTTAGTTTTTATCTTTTCGCACGCGCGCGCACCGCTTTTTGTGGAGCAGGAAGACTCGAGGCGTTCGGCTGCGCCAGCCTGCGGAAGATTGACAGACAGCCAAAGGCCAAGGGAGCGCTCAGAGGAAGGCGTGCAGTGCGGTCTGGACCACGCAATGTTCACAGCTTGAAGCATTTTAGGCGATCATGGAGGGGCACCGGCAAACGGGCACTGCATCTAGAAAGCCGGCGAGTCTGACATGAGCGTCGGCCGGTGTATTCTTGCCCCTCTTCCATTTTCTTTCTTTTTGCACGAATGTGTAAGGAATGATTTTCCCTTTTGACGATGGTCCTTTTTCTCTACTGAAACAGAGAAAGGCCACTTACAGCCATGCATAGTGGTGACATCCATACCTATTCACCTACGGATACGCTCATTACGTGAAATGAAAAGTTAAAGAAAGATGATAAAGAGAGAGAGAAAAAAGCGCACACATACAACGTGCCTTTATCTTGCAAGTACAGCGTGCCATTTACCGAAACGTGTTTGTGATTTTCTATTGTGGCAGGCTTAGGTAAAGAAAAGCAAACAGTTTGATGCCACATGAGGTTGTTCTATGTCCTTGGGCAAGTGTTTTTAAATCGGGTAGATATGTTTTAAAATTACTGAGGATGGTGGCCAGGTGTCGCTTACGCGCATATTGCTCGGTAGCTCAATATGGAACGAATAATTTTTTTGACACTACCTGATTTCTATATCAGCGATCTTCGCGGCTTTTGTTATGCCTCGCCGCAATTGTGCGAGCACCTGTGTTTTCTGTTCAAGTGCAAACGGTGTTTGAATTTCTTCATATGCTAGAACTAGACCACTAAAAGAATACTGTTACATTTCTATTTCCAGAAATTTGCATTTCTCGAAAGCTGAACCAGAAAAATCAGAAAGAACTTCTTTCGTGCCCTTCTACCGGGTGAAGAGAAGAAAAAAAAAGTGCGTGTGAATCAACCTTGATATGAAAGCGGAAGTTCGTAGATACATAAACATCTTCTGTTCATTCTAAATAAAGCGACTGCTTAGATAGCATAAATCCGCAAACAAAACAATGTCTTCAGCATTGATTAAACACTAACAACAAAAATATCGACTTCGTGCTCACTCTTCACTCCTTCCGGCCAGTCCTCACCCAACCAACGACTATTGCAAGTGTGTGAACATATATGGAGAAATAAATTAACCACCAGACACAAAGCTACAATATTAGGCGTGCTGGCGCTGACGTCATAGGTTAAAGTGGCATAGTCTAAACAAGACGATGTTACAGGAAAACGGAGACCTGAAGGGATCAACAGTGATCGATGCCTCAGGCTGGCTTCCCTTGTTCGGCGGCAACTGTTGAACGACGTGTGACAGTGAGTTTCAGACGCGCGAGAAAATTATTTCTGTTGCTTTTCGGTGCATTCGAAAAACAGTTTCTTGCGTAGGGACGCTTACTCGGACAAAGTGAGTCGTAGGGCCACCACGAAAAACCGAACGCCGATCTCGCGCGGAGCGCATTGGCGGTGCCGCGTCTACGGGAATGGTAAATGGCCCCGCTATTCTTTATAACGATGCTCAGCCGCTTATTTAGCGGGTTCTGTAGAATTCAAATATATTTAGAAATATAGATAGATTTAGCTAAAAGATCAGGCAGAGAAGTTTGTTGCGCGTTCTTCCTGCTACCCCATTTCGCTTACCACCCGCCGTGGTGGCTTGGCGGTAATGGTGTTGTGCTGGTAAGCACGAGATCGCGGAATCAAATCCCGGCCGCGGCGGCCGCATTTCGATGGGGGCAAAATGCGAAAACGTTCGTGTCCTGTGCATTGGGGGCACCTTAAAGATCCCCTGGTGGTCAAAATTAATTCGCAGTCCCCCGCTACGGCGTGCCTCACAATCAAATCGTGGTTTAGGCACGTAAAACTCCGGAATTCGTCGAATTCGTTGCCCTATATCACTTATATGCATTTCACTAAGGCGCTATAACGCATGAGCGTTACTAAAAAAACAAATACTGGAAAGATTAAAAACAACTAAATGGTAGATGGCATGATATCACGCTTGAGCGCGAAGGTGAAAATAAAAAGAACTATGCACACTCGCTACAAAGTAAAAAGTAAAACATACAATGTAAATAAAGTTCAAACGCCTATATATGCTATCAGTACTTTGAAGCAGGGTTGCATGAAAGAAAATTCTGAAAGCACATAATGCAACTTTTGCAAAGCCTGGAGACGAGCACGGCCCAAGAAAAGTCTGTAAAGAGATTGCAAGACGTTTCAATGTCATGAACTGAATATGGGAGCTGTTTTATTGAAGCCGACGCATGAAACTGAAGATTGCCGCACCTCCACGTGCTACCAACACACTACAAATTCCCTTTTTGCGCTGGGCAACGGAGACGCCAAGAAGTTTACTTCTTCTTTAATGGCGTCTACGATATGAAAATTTTCATTTTAGGTTTTTGTGAAGAAAACAGCCGAAAGTTGAGCAAAAGCGCAAAAAGCTGAAGATATGTTACCGGATGTCTCGCACGGGCGAATGAAATGTTCGGCCGTCACTTTTTGTGGAACTTAGTAAGACCGACAATTATTACGCCCATGCCAGACGTGCATGCTCAGCATCCCTTGGGTCCAACGATTGTTGAAAAAGGCAAGCTTCACTGGACCAGCCTACGCAGGCATTTGACACAGCCGACAGAGCTCTTGCATTTCAACGGTCGTTGGTTTCGACAGTGGTCGGAAGTGCGCGTGTTACGTGGGTATTATGTTATTTGTTGTTTATTTCATTTTCCTGCTATATACGCGCTCCTTCAATCTGCGCAAAAGTTGTGGCTTAGACGAATTCCTCCTTCAGAGTAGAAAAAGAACTCTGACGGGAGGAGGCCTGGTAGTGTCACAGCGGGCCAGGCGGCCGCAGGATGGTCCGACTGCGGCGACGCGAGCCCGGACGCTTCGGGAGTACACACACTTTGCGGCCAGAGAAAACTGCGCGCGACAGGGAACGGGGCCGGCGGGCGTTACTTTTCCTGTTCGGCTCGCAGCCGCCTAAATTTAGCGGCCCGAGATCCGGACGGCTTGGCGGCGCTGCTCGGACCGCTGGTTCTACTGCGTGGTTGTAAACGACGCCGCCGCCGACGAACGGGGCGTCTGTTCAGGGGGACGCAGACCGGCACGCGGACGCGCCGCGTGGGCGCCGTGATGAATGTGCCGGTGCTGCGTGAGGGCTGCCCATGAAGATCGCAAACGTCTTCGCGTCCTGGGCTTCGCTGTGAACGCAGGAAAGAAACGTACTGTCAGCATCATGACACTGTGTTTACCGGAGTGATCGGCGATGTTTTTCACACCAAGTTGGCGTAATGCTGACTTTGTCTACCGACGCGTAGTCGAGGCAACGCATTTATGGTGCAGAATGTCAGTCAACTCTTCGTGGAAATAACGCCGTTTCATTGCTGACACTGTTATGCCGGTAAACGTGCGTGCGCACAAGTAGGCAGGAGAGAAAGAGAAAAGCGATAAGTGGAAGGCAGGGATAATAACCAAGCTGAGCCCTATTAGCTACCCTGCACTGGGTAAGAGGGACTGAAAGAGGAGAAGGAGGAGAGACGTTCACAGGTATGCATGGACGCACACGTAAAGAAGCGTTCATCGTTCCCTTTACCACAAGCGGTCGTATGGGCTGGTGTATCTCAAGAAACGCAGCAGTGCTTTTGTGGTTTTGTACATCGCAGACACACGAAGCCATGGTTCCAGATTTTCTGTGCTGCTAAAGGCCTGTCGTATAAGTGCACTAAATATTACCGAAAGGCAAGCCGCTCATCTTCATATGATGGCAACAACACAGAAGGTGTCTTAAGATTTATTCTACGATACATGTGTGGCAACTGGTATTGTCCGCCATTTCAATTGAAATGAACAGCCTATTCACAGCGACATAGTAACGTTTCTTCCCGTCGAGTAAAACGGGTTAAAATTCATGAATGTGACCATGGTGTATAGGCAGTGGGCGCCGCCTAGAGGCATTAGTAGAGGCGCCACTGAAAGCCACCTAGCGGCGGATTTCAGAATCTTGGACGGCAGAAAGCGCACGGCTGTGCAGCCTGTACGCAGACGTACGGGGCTGTGATTTATTGCTGATGCGCCGGAAGATTATTTATATGGTGGCAGTATCGACAAAGCAAACGCGCTCTATGAGAAAGGGCAGGTTTCCGATGCGACTGTGATAAGAGAGAGAGAGAGAGAGATATGAAGAGGAAAGGCAGGGAAGTTAACCAGATGTTAGTCTCCGGTATGCCACCCTACACTGGGGTTGTGGGATAGGGAATAGAAAAAGGACAGAGGTGTAAGGGTTACAAAAAAAAAGAACAAAAAATGCACACGCAGAGACACACACACAAAGGGCGTTCCAGTTAGAGAGGTTCACAAAGGCCGGTAGATCGCAAGAAGCGCAGTAGCGGTTGCGCGGCCTTCTTCTGTGATGTTACGTCCTGTCGATGGTGTAGAATTCTTTCTCCCGATAGTGGTCGGTCGCCAAGCTGGCCGAGTTCGTGGCGAAGGGATTCCCTCTGTGGACTACTGCGGGCAGTTGCACAAAATGTGCCCAATCGATTCTTCGTGGCCGCAGTGGTCACAGGTTGCAGTGTCGGCCATACCTATGCGAAACGCATATATAAGCTTTGGTAAAAGCAACGCCCAACCACAATCGACCCAAAAGCACGGCGTCTCCACGGCGAAGCTTTGATGGGACCTAAAGGCTTAATGTGGGATCAAGGGAGGAGGAGGAGGAAGTAAACTTTATTGCTCTAGAAAGACTAATTCAGCGGTCGGGCCGGATGTCTTCATCTTCTATTGGTTGATGACGATCTCCGGCCTGCATGGTTGGCGCCCCTATTTCAGGGCACCACTGAGCGTGGCTGCTTGTCGGGCATTATCCACCAGCCTCCGTTGGAGGCTAGGGTCGCCACTGGAGAGCGCGCTCTCCCACTGCTCCGCACTCGGATTTTATATTTTTGTAGAATGCCTTATTCGTGTTGCACTCCCATGCGATGTGATAAAGTGTGGGTATTGCGCCACACCACGGGCATGTGTCCCTGTATTGACTTGGGAACATTTTGCATAGTATATGTAAATTTGGGAAAGTTCTGTCTGCAGCTTTCACCAGTAAACTGCCTATTGTTGAGGGAGGGTATTGTGAGGCGGGGGATATATGATCCTCGTGCCTCTATGGTAATTTAGTATGTCAGAGTACGTTGGGATCACTGTCATGAAGTCCTCAGGATGTCTGTTTAGGTCCGCTCGGTTTGTATGCTCGCGAGCGATCCTATCAACCCTTTGGTTGCCCTTGTTAGGTAAGGCCGGACGCCCACGGGCGACAGGTCATTCCCCCTACCCTCTGGGACGGAGATCGAGATCGTAGCCTCTTCGTCCTGGCGACAACGTTCGGAAGGAAGGTGTCTGGATCATGACTGCATATGGTGAGTGTACGGTTTTTCTTCACTGAGATATCACTTGGCTTTTACGTATTTTTTGGAAAGTACATAGCAGTGATTTTTCTTTAAACCGTTGACGGAAGTTTGAGTACGTCAAGGTTGTATAGAGTGAAGGTTTAGCAGCACTAAGGGCAGCCATGAACTTGAAGGCACTAAAGAAGCCGGAATTGTTGAGCTTGGCCAAAGAGTTGGGCCTCCAAATTGCCGAATCAAAGAGAAAGCCGGAGATCATTGAGGCGATCGAAGCGACCGGGGCAGACGACGAAGAACTGACGGAATGCCTAGACAGCATTAAAGAGAAAGAGGAGGAGCGTAAGCGCCTCAAGGAAAAGGAAGAGCGTAATCGCCTAGAGGAAAAAGAAGAGCGTAAGCGCCTAGAGAAAGAGGAAAGAGAAGAACGTAAGCAAAAGCACGAGAAAGCGGTAGCGGCATTGAAAAAACAGATACAATATTTTCAGCAGTTAAAGGAACAAAGACAACGCCTGTCTGAAAATTCTGTAGGCAGTACAGAGCAAAAGAATGAGAATGTATCTAGCAGACTTTCGCCAAAAGCCGACGAGAAAAGTATTGCCTGTGAGATTAGCGGCCCATTCATACGCGAACGGAAAGGGCTAGCTGCTAACGATGCCTTTGTGGCAACAGAGGCCTTTAAAGGCCAGAGTGAGAGCGACGAGGTGCTGTGCCAACAGAGGACTGTAGAGACAGCTAAGCCAGCTGCGAACAAATTGGCACAGTTACCGTGCGTGTGCGTCGCATCTCATGGTAGCGAGGTCGTTAGCGAGGTACAGAATACTGCGGACTTGACAGACGCGAGCACCCATGTCGAGTCAAATCTGCGTGCAGAAGTGAAGTGCGAACTGGACGATGCAGTTGAGAGTAGTTCTCGGCATGGCGAGCTCCGTAGTTCACGAGAGAACTGCATTGTTAAGGGATCGGTGCGGCTCTCCGCCAGTCTAGGTAGCCTATAGATGGATGATTTAATTAGGAATCATTCGGACTGTGCGCGTGAGACAGCGCTCGAGACCAACGGGCTGTGTGTCGATGCACAGCGTGAGCTGGGCAATGCAGTAGAGGGCAGTTTGCAAGAGTGCGAGTTGCATAACTCGAGTAAAGCCTGCTGCATTGTGCCAGAGTCGGTTGAGCTGTCCGCCAGTCGAGGCAAAGATAGAGTCGATTTAAATGATAATCACTCAGACTGTGCGGGCAAGAGGCCGATCCCGGCCGATGAGATGTGTAACGGCCAGCACGAGGCGCCAGAAGGCGACATGAAGGAGAATTCAAAGAGAAAGCGCCGCAGATAGAAGCGCCGTAAGGATCGGAATGCGATGGCTAAAGTAGCGAAGCCAGAAGGCGTCAGGAAGGAGCGTTCAAAGAGAAAGCGCCGCAGAAAGAAGCGCCGTAAGGATCGGAATGCGGCGGCTAAAGTAGCGAAGCCAAAGACGGCGACATGAAGGAGACTTCAAAGAGAAAGCGCCGCAGAAAGAAGCGCCGTAAGGATCGGAATGCGGTGGCTAAAGTAGCGAAGCCAAAGACGGCGACAGGCGCGAAAAGGCAGGGCGCGGCGAAAAGAAAGGTGCGGTCGTCACGGACGATGTTGACGCATCAAACCCGTTCGAGCCACCGGTCAAAAGGGGACCAAGGAGCATGTTCTGCACGGACGCGGAAAAAGGGCACGGGGCAGTTAAATTCCTCGTCGTTCCGTCGTTCTTTTCAAAGCTCAGCGTGCAGTACGAAGAAGCGCAAGGTGGCAAGACGAGACCAGGTGGGGAGTAGCGACGCGGTCAATCGAGGTCATGATGAAAGCGGGGCGCCAGGACGCAAATTGGCAGGGGACTCTAACGTCTTGAGGGAGCTGATAGTGAGTCAGCCCTTTTGTTGTTCCCCCGTAGCTAGAGTAGCTTTCGGACCGCGACCCCCTCGAGTACGGCTCAAAGTATGAGTCAGTCAAAAACGTTTGAAACGGGAGACC
Source organism: Dermacentor variabilis (assembly GCF_050947875.1). Taxonomy (NCBI): domain Eukaryota; kingdom Metazoa; phylum Arthropoda; class Arachnida; order Ixodida; family Ixodidae; genus Dermacentor; species Dermacentor variabilis. The sequence continues at coordinate 176,993,795 of NC_134568.1, forward strand.
AAGGGAGCTTCCGTAGAAATGAAGTGTTTTGTTTTATTTTTGAACATTTGGAAATTTTCGCGATTTGAGACTAGAGTTTCTTTCAATATGTAAGGTATAAGCTCTGTTTGTGTTTTGTTAGAGCAGCTCGAGATTTGAAAGACGCGGTTTTTTGTAAACATGTAGTATCGCGAGGTGTTCATTATAAGTAGATAGGCTTTCAAACTTTGTGTGTAAGTAACCTGAGTGTCAAGGTTATCGTTCAGAGGCCTATGGTAACGCGTGTGTGTTTTAGTTCACCTTCTTCTTTTCATGCGTTTTTTATTTCTAAGGTTAAGCGCGTAAGCTTTCAGTGAGTGCATGATTTGCACCGAGAAGCGTTTTTAGTTCCTTTAGCGTCTGTCCTGTGTGGACGGAAGGAAGCAGAATTATGACTGGGTTGCTCGTGTGTGTTGAGGGCAGCCGTATTCTGACTTCTTTAGTGAGCGTGCGTAGAACGAGTTATTAGCAGACGCAATTTTTTTTAAGGGTTCTGCGGAGTGCGTAAGTTACGCAAGTTTAGTTGCTCGTTTAAGCGACGTGTCCTGTAGGGACTAAAGGAAGAAACGTGAGTAGGCGTAATGAAAAGTTTGCCTACAACGCAAGTACGCGTTCTGAATACGCTCCTGACACTGCCCAGGCGGCGCGTCCGAGCAGCGATCGTCAGCGCCTCTTGCGACACCTTCCATCAAAACTGACACTGACGGACCACGCTACTGACGCGGATCTGCCAACGTGATTGCATGTTCATGCTTGTTTTGAAACGACCAAATGGCGCAAGTTTTACTATGTGGTTTCAGACAAATCTCAAAATTACACGGTCGGATGCGCCCTGCCATTCGTCGTAAAGGGGGAAAGCTCTACGCTGCCGGGCACTTTCACAGCGTGAAAGAAGTCGCCGGTGTGACTCTGCTGGCGAAGTGTCACTCCCAGCAAGGCAAACACAACTGCTGCGTATCTCTGGCCTGAGTACACTCAACTATCATATTATGCTTTGATCAAGCATCTCAATTGAGTGTGCAGGCAGGGCTGAGCTTATTAAGCGTTAGGCGTAGGTGTGCTTATCCAACCATATGAGTTACCGTAGACAAAATGTGTCCTTCCGTGGTGCTGTTTTGACACGCTTGCAAAGCCTCATTTGCCAGGGATGACGGGCGCCATATGTTTTAGAATTAATAAAAGGCTCTTTTAATCAACTTGCACAAAAATTTTATTAGACTGCTATGTTCTGCCAAGCAACCGCAGTACTTTGTTTACACTCTAAAACAAAATTGCACCCTTTGGAGTGTATCTTGCGACGCAACAATAAACGTCATCTGTCTTGTCCGCATTTCCTTTCTTTAACGCTACGAGCCCGGTACTTCCCAGTAACGAACGGCATGCGCGTTACCAGCACGACATATTCCCGATAGGAAAGTAGCGGGCGCGGCGTTTTCAAGAAAGGAAACCCAAGCAAAGCAGATGACGGTTATTGTTGTGTGGCAGATATATACCCCAAGGGGGGGGGGGGGTACCTTTGTCTAAGAGTATACAACTGCCTAGGCACCGGCATGACCTTGAGCCGCTCCGGCCGCCAAGACTCGGGTGACCGTATCCGGCAACCTGGATCCAAGCAGAGCCAGACAGCGTGAAGTGCTCAGCGACTCACGCAAGCCAGAACATCTGCAGCCACCACGCAGTACGCTTCGTACAGGAAAATAAGTAGCTCTAAAAGATATGGACAATTTGCAAAAATATGTAATTCGGCTGCCCGGCAAGACTCTCTCTCGACCAAAAATTTCAGTCTACTGACTACAATAACTTCTAGTGCGATCCTCCAGGAAGGAAGCGCGAGCACAAAACCACGGCCGGCTAGGAAATCTGTGGAGTCGGAGAGCAGGCGGCCCTGCACGGCCGTTACAGCCTTTGACGCAGCAGTACCGCCGTCTCCACGCTATTTTTTCCTGGGCTGTTTTCGATGTCTTGCACATTTCCCATCGTGAAACAGTGGTATGAGAACGTTTGCCCGCAGGACGGTGGCGCACGTTGCTCAGAAGTTTGGAATCACACGCCGTCATAACAACAATACGTGCGCCAGCTGGATTCTACGCCGTCGACTGAAATTGTATCAGTACCAGAGTTGCGCTTTCGACGCTACAGGTGGCGCGGCCGTCGCCGGGAAACTCCACTGTCAGGAGCGTATAGTGACCACAGGGCTAGCGCGCTTGTGATTACGTACTTGTGAAGGTGGCCAGACTGTTCAGTGGCACCAATACGTGCGATAAGTACGTACGATAGGTTGGAAACATGCGGTTCGTGTAGTTTGGGCGGTGCAGAAGCTAGCTTGCTATATCGCTACAAAAGGGTAAGCTTAACGGCAATGCCGACGGTTTAAGTCGTTGCCCCTAGAGTATCGAAATCCCCATGCTCATCCGGGTTTCCGTGGCATTGTTCGTGCATTCATATGTTTTTCCGAAGTGAAGCCGATTGTTAGCTGATTTTTATAACCACGTCTTAACGCTTTCAAGAAATGGCTGTTTTTAGTGTTGAGGGGGGGAGGACGCGCGTAGGGAATGGGAAAGGTGTAGCGGGTTTTCTTTTTTTGTTAAAAGCCGGGCGTGTCTTGGGGGAGAGTGGCCTTGTGCTCGCTGCTTTGTGGTTGTGGGTCCGGCACTGTTCTGGGGCGATTGCTTGCCCACGCAGGAGACGAAAAGTTGCGAGACCTGCTTGCAAAGACCAATTTCACCGGACCGGACCAAGGAGAAAAGTCACAAGAGCGCCACGAGGACGGATGACCACTCCCCGGAATCTACCTGCTACGAACGAAGGGTTCGTGACCTCTACGGGGAATCCTGATACCGAAACGCCGATCCCTCGTACAGCGGCTGCTGGCCCCTACACGTCGGGATCTTCCTCCCCCGCCGGAGATGCTGTTAGGTATGGCCGGACGCCCACGGGCGACAGGTCATTCCCCCTACCCTCTGGGCCGGAGCCCACGGGCGACAGGTGGTTCACCCGACCTTCTACCAGGATTCGTCGAAAAGAGGGCTGACTTCTTCTGCGAGGGTCAGCGTCAATCAGCTTGCGCACAAAGGGCCTTCTACCAGGATTCGTCGATAAGAGGGCTGACTTCTTCTGCGAGGGTCAGCGTCAGTCAGCTTGCGCACAAAGGGCCTTCTACCAGGATTCTTCGAAAAGAGGGCTGACTTCTTCAGGTGCTCGGTAATGCAGGAGGAGGGGCCCTCTCTCTGTGACTGTCACGTGACATCGACGGAAGCAAGATCCCGCCCACACTTGTAGAGAGCCTATTTAAGGGGCTCCGAAATGTACTTTGAGATACTTCATACATGATACTTCATACTTCATGCTCTTCTTATTTTCTTTCAACTACCTTTGAATAAACCGTGCAAGTTTCGCACTAGCAAATCCTCTTGCCCTTGCTCGGTCGCCATGGTCTGCCGGATGCCTGCAGCCCGCCGACAACGCCACGCTACCCAATAAGTAATGTCGGTCGAGCTTCGATAGGCAGGCGCCGCTACTTCTCGGCAGCAGTACGGTACGCTACCCTGGAGTACGCAAGAAACAGGTTGCTAGCGGTGGGATCGCCTACAAACGCAACAAACAGGTTGCTAGCGGTGGGATCGCCCCTGAAGTGCAACACCCTCAATTTCAGTGTGCCCCGGTACTCAAAAGATGGTGTATCTAATGCGTTTATTCTGTTGGCCAGCGCGGAGGAAGATTTGGAGCGCTTTTTGACCGATTCTGCCGTTAATGTAGTTTCGGCATGCTTCCTTGGAGTCTCTTAGAATTATAAGGGATTATTTGTGCGGTAGCCCTCCACAGCTCGTAGAGCAACAGCCATTTCCTCTCCCTCGGTTACCGTACAATCCCGTGCCGACGCGCAAGCGATATCCCTATAGTCCGAGTCTATTACTGCCGCGACGACTCTCTTGTTCTGTTTCCCTTCGTTCTCGAGGATATACCGCGGCGTCCGTGTATACCGTATTCGCCTTGGTTGCTAGGTATTTTTCTAGATATTTTTCCCTAGCATTCCGCCTGGCTGTGTGTAAATTCGGGTCCATGTTTCTTGGCAAGGACCCTACCTTGATGGCACTGCGATACTCATCGGGTAGGTTTGCCGTTCTTTGTTCTTCCCTTTCAATTTCTTTGTGCCCCAGTTTTTTAGGAGCTTTCTGCCCGTGGTAGTCTGCTGGAGTCTGAGTAGCTGCGACCCTAATTGGGCTTCTTTGAGCTCCTCGAACGTGTTGTGGAGTCCGAGGGCCAGCAGCTTCTCTGTCGAGGTGTTGGCCGGCAGGTGAAGCGCTGTTTTGAATGCTTTCCTTATGATGGCGTCGGCCTGGTCCCGTTCGCCTTTGTTTGTGTTGTAATATGGGAGGGCGTACGTAATCCGGCTGATTATGAGGCTCTCAACCAACTAGACTGTATCTTCCTCCTTCATGCCGCTTCTTTTTTTCGAGACGCGGGTGATCATACGTGCCACCTGTGCCGTCGCTTGCTTGAGTAGGTTTATGGTGCGTGCCTCGAGTATAATCAGGAATTCCTGAAATGTCGCTTATTCCATTGCGACGTGGTGCACTGGCGAGAAAGCAGGCTGAGCTTCCGTGCTGCGTCAGTTCTAGAATGTGGTATTGGTACGTGGTGGTGGTCCTCAGTATGGGCTGAACGGGCAGCTTGATCGGCCGATAATCCCGCAGTGACTTGGAAGCCATCGGAGGGTTATTTCATGGCCTGCGTCACTTACATTGTGCATCGTCTCCGTAATCTGAAATGCTAGCTGTTCGCCCGATCCGCGTCGTAAAGGTGGCAGTAGAGACTGCAGTGCCGCCTTTCAATCGCAGAATATTGTTCACTTGTGTGGCGGTGCATCATCAATTTAATGAAGGGCGCTAAAGAGCACTGCGAGCTCTGCTGCTGTCGTTGATTTCGCGTGAGTCGTCTTAAATTTGGTTGTTGTAACTTTCGCTGGTATCACGATTGCCGCAGCAGAGCTGTTTGGCAGGACAGACCCATCAGTGTATATATGCGTAGAGTCACGGTAGTTCTCGTACAAAAATAGTAACGTGAGCTGTTTAAGGGCTGGTGATGATAGATCAGCTTTTTTTCGTGATGCCAGGTATTGTGAGGTTGATTTTTGGCTGAGCGAGGCTCCATGGAGGAATCGAAGGTCTCGCAGCAGGAGTGAAACAAGCTGGCAATGATTCATCATGTGCGGTTATCGTTTGGCTGAAAGATGTGCGTATATATATATATATATATATATATATATATATATATATATATATATACCCACATCCTCACCACTCGTCACTACCCCCTAGCCTCTCTACCTGCGGACAGACTATATATATATATATAGTCTGTCCGCAGGTAGAGAGGCTAGGGGGTGGTGAGGAGTCCTGGCGAGATGCCTTATATGGGTCCTCAGCGCTTCAATTTCAATGTGGGTCTTGACAAGGTGGTCTCTAGCGATTGCTATAGTAGCCACTGTTGATGGACTCTGAGGCAGTCCTAGACAGATCCGGAGCGCCTGAGCCTGAACACTCTGTATTGTGCGTAGGTTCGTTTTGCCTGTGTTGGTTATTGCTGGCAAGCTGTACCGCAGAAAACCGAGAAAAAATACCCAGTATAGTTGTACCATAGCGCTTGTCGACATTCCCGAAATCTTGCCAGTTAAAAACTTGAACAGGTGTCAGATGCCTGTCAACCGTTTTTTCACGTACGATACGCGAGGGCTGCATGACAAGTCCCTGGCATATATGTTATTATGTTATGTTATGATTATGTTAGTCCCTGTCGAACATATGGTATTATTTAGCCATTCATCGTTTCGCTGTAGTTTGTCGTGGGTTTGCGCGTAAATGGCACTAGTGCGCATTTCTCAGAGCAAATTTCCAGGCCTTGATTACGGAGGTAATAGCAGTTTGGGTGGCAGCTCTCTGAATTCTCGCTCGCAACTGTAGAAGTGTTACTGCATACGTCCACATGCAGATGTCATTTGCGTACATTGGTAGCCTCACTGTGCTTGGCACGTCCTCAAGGAGAGCAACTAGGGTTAGAATAAATAGCACAGGGCTAAGTGCACCGCCCTGGAGGACGCCGCGGAAGTTATTATGTAGAGAAGTATGGCCGTCTTCGGCGTTTACAAAAAAGGATCGTATGGAGAGATAGCTGCGTATCCATTGAAACATCCGACCGCCCACCCCTACCTCTTCGAAAGCCAAGAGAATGGCTTCATGCGTAACGTTGTCATACTTCCCTTTGACGTCGAGATACAAAGAAGCGCAGAGAGGCTTACAGCATTTTTCATGCTGAACATAGGTGACCAGGTCGACGACGTTGTCGATCGATGATTGTGCACGCGGAAAACCCGCCATGGCATCAGGGTAGGCGTTGTGGTACTTCAAGTATCACTCCAGGCGTCCTGGTACCATCCTCTCCGTTACTTTGCCCACACAGCTTGCCAAAGCGATCGGGCGATATGATGAGGGTTCCAACGGCGACTTTGTAGGCTTCAGCAGTGCAACAAGGTGACTTGTCTTCCAGTTTATGGGTAGCTTGCCATCTCTCCAAGATTCATTGTACAGCTCAAGGAGAACAACTCTCGCTCGCTCAGGAAGGTGACACAGAGCTCGGTAGGAAATTCCATCAGGTGTTGGCCCTGATGTACGGTCACACAAAGCTAACGCTGCCTTAAGTTCGTGGATTGAGAATGGTAGAGCCATGCGGTGATCACGTGGTGGCGGACAACTACTCGAAGGCGGTGGAATGTTGCGAGCTGTGAGTTGGCCGGATAACTTGGCGCAAAACTCCTCTGCCACGTCAATCTCCGGTCTCTTTTCAGAGAGGGCTAGAGCCTTGAATGGGAACCGCTGTACAGGAGGTATCAGGAGACCGCGCACCGTTCTCCATAGTTGCGACAAAGTGAAGATCCATAATATTTGGGGTTTTACGTGCCAAAACCACTTTCTGATTATGAGGCACGCCGTAGTGGAGGACTCCGGAAATTTTGACCACCTGGGGTTCTTTAACGTGCACCTAAATCTAAGCAAACGGGTGCTTTCGCATTTCGCCCCCATCGAAATGCGGCCGCCGTGGCCGGGATTCGATCCCGCGACCTCGTGCTCAGCAGCCCAACACCATAGCCACTGAGCAACCACGGCGGGTAGTGAAGATCCAGCCCGCATATATAGGGTATTTCACGTAACTTGTGCCAAGGATTAAGAAAAAGTGATTAGCCGCAGCTGAATGAAACGAATGACATATGATGTGCCGTCATGTGGCGCTCCTTAGAGTATTTTTACATTTCGCCTAATTAGTTAATAATTGAGATGAAATATGCAAAAATTTTAATATTCACTTTAGGAACAAGTGCATTTCGTTGTGCTGTAGAGGGGGTTCAGAAACGACCGATCTAGATCTAGATGCTGCGCGGTGATTTTTTTTCGGCGTTTAAAGAAAGCCCGCGAAATATGAAATAAAACCACGTGACTGCGCTCATGCGCTATCGTCTTGGAGTTGCCCAGCGCTGATTTGCTTGCATTATTTAGTTACTCTAATGAGCTTGCCGTGCGCGTGCGGCGAAGCTACGCACTGGAAATAGCGACAGCTGGCGTATCTGTTTCCGACATAGAGTGCACGGAATTGCGAACTTGAAGAAAAGCGACACTTTTTAAGCCGTTGGCAACGTAAGCGTGCTAGGTTTTACAAAAGTATGTAGTCCAATGATTCGCATTTTGTAAACACACTTCACATACGGGCTTGGACCATGACGTCCTGCAGTCATCGGCTGTACGCGACACTCGGCGTGATGGATAAGAAAAAAAAATATTGAAAAATGAAATGGATTGTTGCAGAATACATACTTTATTCTTGCGCTCTGTACGAAAAGACCTACGTGTATATATATATATATATATATATATATATATATATATATATATATATATATATATATATATATATATATATATAGGTCACCTGGTAGCTATAAGGGAAACTATGTCATTCTGATTTTATTACAATCTCCGGGCGTCAAACTTGCGGAACCGCTGACGACGCACGCACGGGCAGCGGTCCGCAACGGTGTTCGACGCACAAACATAATCCGGAGCCTCCCTCTACGGTGTGTTTCATAATCAGATCGTAGTTTTTGCACGAACACACAGAACTTAATTTAACTAATGCCAATAGCTTCCGCCGGATGCATATCTTACATGACACAGTTTAATAATACAAGCGTTTTCGTGAACGAAAGAGCTCCATAATATTAACGATGTCTCAAGTCATGTATTTTCTGACAGTGACTGCGTGAAATGATTATTTATGACAGTGAAAATTGAATCCTACACACGAATGAAGCGAGAAACATCAAATTTATTTCACGAGAAGGCACAAGAAGCATGAGACTGCTTCCAGCAAAGGATGCAGTCAATGCTTGTAGGCCAGTGCAGTGTAGACTAGTGTCATGTGCCAATATTCCTGGCGTGAAGAAAAGGGGTTAACCGAGGGGCCCGATTTTTATTAGTCATATCATAAGAAGCCAACAAACACTGACACCAAAGACAACATAGGGGAAATTACTTGTGCTTAATAAATGAAATAAAGAAACGATAAATTAATGGAAGTCAAAGTGGATGAAAAAGCAACTTTCCGCAGGTGAGGAACGAACCCACAGCCTTCACATTTCGCCTGCGATGCTCTACCAGTTGAGCTACCGCGGCGCCGTTTTCCCATCCACTTTTTTGGGTATTTATGTTTCCTAGTAGAACCCTGGGAGTGTTCGCCAGCGTCCCAACTCGCAGACCATGGTTCAATATCCCAACATTACCTTAGTTCTGTCCAGCTACGTGGCATTTACATATTTTAAAACCTTGATGCATGATAGCTGGGACACCCGGTATATGTCTGCGATCTCAAAAATTAAGAAAAATAATTTCATTTTTATTGCGCTGCGCGTAGCTGCGTTTGTTGTGCGTTGTTGTCCGAGATGGCTTGCTGCGTAGCGTAGGCGACCGCGACTCCCACGGGGTGCCGTGATGAGCCCTTTCGCCGCCGTGACACCAACTTTTGGCCTGGGCCTTGCCTTCTCGGCTACTGTGCTATGTAGCTTCCAGCGCGCTAGCGGAGGCGAAAAGAGAAAGAAAGTCGGCTATCGGCGCGGCAGCTCCACTTATAGTTGGAAGGTTCGAAAAATGTTTGCGGCATGGGATTCGTGGCAAGACGTACCTTAATACTGAGGCCATTCTATGATGAGTTAGAGGAGCGTTGCAGGGCCCCTATAATCACGACCATGCAAAGCGAACAGGCAGTGAAGCCAAGGAAAGCATAGGGGTAATTAGCTGTGGTATAAATTTAAATATGAAAAAATAATGAGGAAAGGAGGAAATCAAAGTTCACAACAAGATCACTTTTTCGATGGTGGGAGCCGAACCCATTACCTCCGCATTACGTGTGCTTTGCATTACCAATGGCGCTACGGCGATGGCCATGAATCCGACCATTCTCTAGGGCATATATATTTACTGTATATAGCCCTTGGAATGTTAGCCAGCGCCAGTCAGAGCCATGGCTCTATGTATATGGTTACGTCTCAACAAGGCCAAATGCGTTAGACGTTTGCCACGAGGCCATCCCCAGTCGTCCATCAGCGCCTACCAAGAAGTCAACGCCGCGTTGACACCGACTGCTGATGGGTCCACAAAAGGCGCTCACCCCCACAACTACCTGCGAGCCTGAAGTAATGATGAAAAAGGCCAACGTCAAATGCTACCCAAGACCGGCGCCGACCGTGGATTCCCAGGTTGCTATCGTGTCTCCTATTCTATGCTTCGGGTGAGCGCAGGGTTCGGAGGTGCGGGTGCTGCTGAGCGTTGCGATAGCATGGGCGTGGTATCGCAGCCGATTCAACGATTGTGATTGGCTGCGATACAGTCGTCAGATATTGTAGTCGAGTCGCCTGGGAAAGACGACGGTATTAAAAGCGGATACTTTTCGTGCAGTCGAGCCGACATCTCCCGATGTGAACTCGGACGTTTAACATACTCCTGCATGGAGTGGGTTTCCGTAACTCGAGCCATGGTAACTAATGTCAAATAAACCCTTTTTCCTTCATTCTTACTACTGGACGTATTCGTCGATGAGTGGTGGATTTCTTGCCCTTACGCCACCTCGAGCCGCAGCAATATATGTTTCATGACTGCGGAATAAATAATGTGTTCTCATAACTTGCAAACAATTCATGTTAGTGAATTGGCCTATAGTTACGTACATCTTTTCTTGAGCCACCCTTGTGAACGGGAACAACATTTGCCGTTTTTCAGTTGGACGGTAATACCTTCTCTGACAACTATTTATGACATAGGTAAGGATAACTCGACACTGCTGTCGCACCCCGCTTAAGTACGCGAGGGATTCTTTCATCAGGGCCGTCTTTTTTTCTCATGTATTTCGTGTAATATTTTTTTTATTTCTGACACATTGATTTCTACTGGCTGCATTATTGGTACGTATTTAAGAAACACTCGAGAGTCGCAGGTCTGCGCGGGAAGGAAAGCTCATATCATCGCGTGTAAGTCATTTCGCAAAGGTGCGAAACTACGTACCTTGCCTGTTGTCTTCAAACAAATGAAATTATTCAAACACTTGGTACGATGCATGCTGCTAACAGTAATGTGCATGACGTGCTGGAATAGACTGCCGACTAGAGCATGCATTGTTGTATCGACAGGGTTCGTGCTCTTTGGTACTGGCATGCGAAGGCGGGCAAAGCTGAGAGCAGTCAGCTAAATTCATGCAGGACACAATATCAATTTTCGTCAGGTGACCTCAAGTGCTTACATTTATTTACACGTATTTCATATGATACAAATGAAACTTTGAGGTCACGACGAGAAACTACTTTGAAAAAAAAAAAAGAAAGCCCAGGAGCACAAGATGACAACTTCTGTATTTTCTGTTTAATTGCTTTTATTCTTTGGATGGGCGATAATACAAGGCATAGAGGTAATATGAAGATTTATTTCCGAAAGTGTAGACGCAATCTTCAAGATTACTAGCCAAAACATTGTCTACAGCATAAATCGGTAGCAGTAATGTTAAAGTCCTTAAATATTTACACTTGTGGTACTTTGTGCTACATCGCAGTGAACTAGTGCGCGAAAGTTGAAAAGCGGTCCCCTACAAGCAAGGTCAGAGGCCGGAGGAAGATTACATTAATCATATGCAGTTCATCATGCAACGCCTTAATGCCAGTTTGTCGTACAATGTGCCGTAACACGCGTCCTTCCACCGTCCCCGCACGCAAGTTGAATCAGCCAAGGTAGGCTGTTTCGTGAAGTGCATCCTTTATGCTTTTGACATTGGGCTCAACCTTACTCCGGCCTGTTAGTTGCTTAAAGGTCATTCAGTGCTGGCATCACAACGTTCACAAAAATATGTATCTTTTATACTGGTTCCTCTATTTGAATTGGAAGCCTTTTGCACGACGAGAGGCAATAGTTAGATTTATTACACAAGTCATTCTCTCAATTTTGTACGGCACTGTCGTAGTCTGAATAAGAATACGCCTTAGCCAACAACAAGATAGTCTCAAGATCTGTATATAATATTTTGCTGGGAGTTCACAGACACAAGTACGCACAATACAAGGATGCCCGTGAAGACAAATCGATCGGATAAAACAGCTATTGCTCAAAGCTACCATGCATGCGCAGTAATAGAGCACACGAAACCACTTACAAGAGGTCTATAAAGGCCAACTGAAGCAGCTTTTACGTCAGCCTAAATTACAGTGTGCTTGAAAACTTTGAGCTCCCGAAACTTGAAAAAGCTGAAGTGTGACTCACTTAAACAGATCCATCAACAGAATTGAACTTTGTAGTGTTGGGCTACAGGCGACAGAAAGAGAAGCTGAATTTGGTTACAAATGAAGCCATCGTGGCGTTACAAGAAGCTGCAACTTTTAACACAAAGTGAAAAGCTGACAAATAATAACATGTGGAGGAGAAAATTTTACAGATGCGCAGTCACATTTTAAGGTTTGGTATATTTCCGTCTGCGTCAGTTGCTGAAACGTGGTAGCATGAAGACACACGCGCATGTCTCTCCACGCTGCACCATATCTGGTGCTTCTTGATGCAATTTTTTTAAGATGAGTCTTGTCATCCACCAGAATGTAGCGAGAAACTGTAAAGGAAACCATTATGATTTTCTTGGAAAGAAGAGCTATCCGGCTGGAGAAAAAGTCTTGTTCCGGTGACAAAATTCAGCACCACGCCTTTCCGAGGTCTACGAATAGAGCAAGTCAACAAACTTTCAGTTGCTTGAATGAGGGCTAACTAACTAAAAAAAAAGTTGTAAGCAACCTGAATGGAGTTCCTTTTTGGATTGGCACTGAATTTCAGTGGATAGCAAATGACCCTTTCTCATCGCCTCATGGTTATCCGCAGAACGCATTTCCTGCACCTTCTCCGCATCATGCAGCAATCAGCTTGAGAAAGAACGATATCAAAGACGAGGAGAACGTTAAGTGATGTGTTCCTTTTTTTTTGATCAACTAGAGCAGTGAATAATGTTAATAACGCTCTATCGCTATCGCAGCCTGACATCCCGGGAGAAGTTTCGTACACTCTGTTGACACCCGTATTTTTGGTGGAACTGCTAAACAGAATAAATGTCACTGTCAGCACCTTCTTATCGGACACTCCGTGACGCACTGTATGATATGTTCCAAAAAGTGATCTACAAAAATACTTCCCTTGCCTGTCCTGTAGTAGCATAAGCTCTGTCATCCACGCGTGGCCTCTTATCACGCAAAAAGCACGCCGGGCTTTTTTTGTTGAAGCGCTCTTACCGGTACAGCATTCATTTCATAACAGTAAGGAAGCTCAAGTGGCGCTTCTTGGATTGCTGCCAAGCGATAGCAGAGGCCGTAGTAGTTACTTTCACCTGAGACAGCAGTATCTCACGGACGTAGAAAGTCGATCTTACTGCTCTGAAAGACTGAGCTCACTTTTGCCGAGAGGACGCAGTAACCAAATCAGAACCTGATCATCCAAGTAGTTCAGTAAGTAAACGAAATCTCTCAGGGTTTCGAGTTCTGTGCTGTAAAAAAAAATCAGATGCTGCATAGGGGAAATGCGTATTTCTTCATTTTGGGGCTTCTACTACTAGTGACTAAGCGATAAATGGAATTACCAACGAACAAGCTTTGTATGTTAAACTCTTAGTGTAGCTCGCCAAAGGAAAAAAGAAAACTCTAACAGATAATCATCTAATGGCATATGCCTTTCGATTTAACAAATAACAAGATTTCTTTTTTTTTTGCATAAGAAACGCTAGTCAGTATTTACGACGTTTGTGGCACCAGTGAGAGCGACACAGCCGTCAACGGCGCAGGTGAACCCCTGGACGCATTGACATGGTCCTTCACCCCTCGCGCCTAACCGGATGTATTAGAATAAGACTTTCTTAACACTCGATGCCTAAATATTCCTTATTCAGATGTTAAGTTGCTTTTCCGTAAGAGCTTTCAATGTGCTTTTCCGTAAAAGCACATTAAATACAGTACGACTGACGTCTGCAGCGCAGGCTTTTCAAGAACGAGGTGTGAGCTGTGATGACTGCCCGGAGAAAGCAGCAATATACGGAACACTGTACAACACACTTGCCTAGAGCGCGGTACGGCGTGCTGCAGGCTACCTACCCGACATTTACAGAAGGTCGCTGAATCGAGAGAAGTCGCTTTTAAAAGAGTGGCGCCTCACTGGCAGGCCAGCAATAGCTGTGCAGCTGCGCAGCTGCGCAGCTAGGATACCACCGCAATCGGTATTAGGCCAAATGATGCGATAAGGGGGCATGCAGGCCACCATTTTGCAGTTTGACGGCTACTGTGTATTGGTCGGAGAACGGTGTCGTGCTGTGAGCTTTAATATAACATGCACGAACGGTATTTGAACAATGTAATTAATCTTGTTTCTGACAGCGATTTACATTGAGCTATGTATAAGGATATTATTTTAACGAAAATGTAGCATTCAACTATTGCTTCATTTCTTTTCTTCCAATAGTTTGTTGAAGTACGAAAACTTACCACAAGTACGTCCACCACAAGGAACCATTTCCTTCATGGGCAGACGCGCAAACTTTGGAGCTGCCAGAATTTGTCGATCAAATTAGCACGCGATCATGATCTGGTGCATTTTTACTTTCTAGAGATCAAGTTTCGTGCATATCTGACGGTTACAACCGTTATATTAGGTTAAAAACATATGTTTTAGATGGGAAGCTTTCTTACTGCTCTTTGTTTTTTTACGGTTTACAGGAACGTCGAAAGAATTTTGAGATGTAAGCGGCAGACATATGGCGAAGCCGTTTAAGCGATGCTTCAGGAAGCAGCGCAAAAAACGCTATGGCACTACGACTTGTCTCTAGTTTTGCATTGTTCTCTAGAAATTTTTGCGCTCAGAACAAGCGCTTACTGGCCGCTTGCTATATGGGCAATATCAGGGTTATCAGTACCTTAAAGTGTACTGGATCATGGTAATGTAACGATTACAAATCGTTTCCTTTTCACGTTGCGGTTCAAGCGGAGCTCCGCCTTCGTAATAACCAGATTCGATAAGAAAGGAGTAAAATTGAGAGAAAGCAATCGTTACACTATACCGGCGCTGAATGCAGGATACAAGGAAGATACACACATAAGTTAGCTAATACCGAAACCTATTAACATAATGTGTTTCGACTTCTTTAAACACTGCCCCCTTCCACTCCTTAAACAATAAAAAAAAGAGAAAAAGAAAAACACGTGACGCGGGAACCAGAAATGCTTTGCTGCCCAGCGCATTTTTTTAGACGTATTCATGGACGACCACTTTCGGCGATACTATCCGCTTTGCGTGACTTTGTGCTCAACCAGCCAATCGGCTCACCCGGTTTTGCTCAACGAGCCAGTCAGCGCGCACGGAAAGTGGTATCTCCGAAACAGACGGTCCGAGAATGCGTCCCCTGGTTGTGGTTTTGCACGCGATGCGGTTTACTGGAATGCCTGCTTTCGCGTTGCTGCTATTTCTGCGCTGCGGGACTTGTGCGGCTGTAGGCGAGACGTGTGACGTCGTCTTTGCCGGCGAGGAAAATGGCTGTTGTGATGAGGTCGCTGGGCTTCCCGAATTTTCAGGCGTTTTCGCGGGGTACATAGGTGTTTAATACTTTGCAGACCCAATCTTCAGCACGCAGTCCACTTACCGAGCTTTCTCGCAATGCTCAAAGCTGATGAGAGGGATTTCAATAGCACAATTTCCAGAGCCGAATGAACTGCTTCCGCCATTCTCTTAAATTGTGAGACCTCATCTGTACTGCGTAAACTTCCAACTATTTTTCGCCCTATCGTTTGTAGGAGGAAGCAAGGTACGAAAGACGGCATGACGGCAATGACGGCATAAATGTGGATGTTGCCTTTTCTGCTCCGTCATTACCAGTTCTGCGTCCTGTTTTTCTTTTTGAATGTTTTCTCTCCAAAGAAAATGCTATGTAGTTCGGTACTACATTTCACGTGATATATAGATATATCCATCAACCGCATAGCAAATGAACTTTTTCCTTGACTCTATACCAAATTCTATAAACCACATATACCAGCGTCATTTTTCATAGCATTTTGAATGCAACGCTAAAATTTTGCCTTTTTGAAAAGACCATTTCTGATTAAATTCAAAGCGAGAAGTAAAATAAAACAGTGACATTCAACAAAACAAAGGATGACCACTTGAACCGGTATTTCTAACACATTCTAACCTGCTTCTGTAGTAACTGAATGAATCCGTTCCAAACGCGTTCAATTAATATCTCTGCTCAATTACGAAGTGTGAGAAAGAGTGTGCTCCGAGTTCTGGCGCTCCATTCATTGCAGTCGAAAGACTCTAGTATGCGTCCATGACACGACCGCATGCGATAAATTTTGCCAGGCAGTACGCGCCACAGAGCCAAGAATGGATTTCGAACTTTCGACAGCTTGCCTAACGCGTAAGACATAAATGAGCGACAAGTGAGCTGCATCTGTGTAGAGCAGTTGCGTTGAACATTTTCGGTCAGCCGATACCTGTGCGGTGGGGGACACACGGACTAGAAGATGAAGTTTTACAGTTTAGCGAAGAAGCGGCGAGAAGAGACATTCACAATTATTTGTTGTGCTTGTCGCAGTTATATATAAAAATTGTGTAACCCGGGAGTAAATAAATCTGAAGTCGCTGGATTATGGTTTCTTTTTTCTTTTACTACTAGGGTTTACTTTCTTGTCACCCTAATCTGGACCGAGTCTAAAAAAAATACCTCTAAATAATGCCGGCGGTTGTTGCCAATGATCAGATGCATACACTAGACTGCATTTTTCATTTCTTACCGTGAAGATAGGGTTCTCATGCTGTGGACTGTCAGATGCCGCAATTATTTTGATTGTAAAGAAAAGCGTAACAATTTTGTTTGATCACAAAACCTCAGCCTAACTTCGTGCGGCGCTTCCTAAATAAAATACCTGTATGTTGACGCATACGCACGACAGGCCGCTGTAATTTATATAAGATTGCATGTGAGCGTGCTTCAAGGATGTGCAGGGTCATTAGCAGCAAGTACTTAATGCGGCGCCACCTTCTGAGTTGTGAATGCTCCTTCTTTATCAGGCGACAACCTCAAAAGGCCACCGAAGAAGAGGGAAATTAGCGCTGGAAAATAATGAACGCTTTCAATAGAAACGATGGTGTGGAATTGTGGATAAGCTCGTGACTGTTGTTCTCGTAGCCAATGGCCAGTGTGGTTGAGTGGGGTGGGACTCATAGAGGTTGAGGAGGACATGGAAACGACGATGATCAGCGAATGGTTCATAGATTCGCCCCAATGCACCATTTATGGAGTGTTGGCGAGAAGGCGAAATCTGCCGGTGAGTCTTAAATATAGTTGTTAGATGAACGGCCAGATTATTTCAGCAACTGTCAAATTCAGGTAGGCGCATCTTTTTTTAGCACTATGTTGCTTGAGGCAGTGCGCTTGAAAAGTCCAGTTGACACTCCTGTATGGGAGCCAGTTTAAATGAAATTAGAGTTGGTCATTTTTCTTGACTTAACATATCTTTTGGAATCACTTCGTCGTCTTTGCTGTCCGTACTACAAAGAAATTAAGCGTCGAGCATAACTACTAGTATGCTTCGAAATTGAAGCCATCGGTGACCTTTGTGACCTTTGCAAACTGCTTCGGGACATTCATGAGAGTGATGGCAGAAATGATGCAAATGACCTTAGTACCTCCCAAGCGTAGATAATAAATTGTGCCTAATACTTAGTACAAGCATTGCCCCTGTACGTGTACGTTCAGAAATACGTAAAATCAAGACATATCACTGAAGAAGCGAACACATACTCCGCCCGTTTGGTGTCGTTCACTCATTTTCTGTTTGTTCCACCTTTCTATAAAAGGTCGCGCCCTCGCTGTATTAGTATTAAACAGTGCCACGTGATTTTTCTTCAGAATGGCGCTTCGCAAAGTGACATCTTTCCTGCGTGCTTACGACATCCAGGGAGGTACGACTATATATGACATGCAAGAGAGTAAGGGTGGTGGTGTGGGTAAATGCCAAAAATTCAGGCGAAAGTGTTCCAAGCCAAGTCAGTCATGTGTGCTTTGTTTCCCAACAGATAGAACACGTGCACCGCCCTTTGCTTGGTTTGTTCATCACGAGAGGTCAAAACGTGCCCCGCGCTGGCGGCCTCGCGTATGCGCTTTTGGCAACCACCAAAGAAATCGTCGCCAATCGTTAGAGGTGTTTCTAAATGTCGCAGCACCTTCGTTGATGTCATGTCCGCTTTCATGATTGGCCGGTGGCGCTTCTTACGATCCGCTCGGGAGTAAGAAGCGCTTTGCGAATGCTGCTCTGGTTTTATTTTATGCATATTTACGGCAACCCATCCGGCCGGGAAAATACATGTCGAAAAACGTGAAGTTAAGCATCGACCAAAATAGTTATGACATTAATTCAAGTTTCGGCTCCCATAGAGGAGCCTTGTACACAGTCAAGTGGACTTAATTCATGTGAACAAGGCTCTCGCATGAGAGTCGAAGCGTCATGAAATTTCGGTACTGTTTTGGTCGGTGTTTCACTTCGCGTTTGTCGACATGTTCTTTCTTTTTTTTTCGAGAAGTCATGCTGGTTTATCTTTAACTAGGGAGACGCGGTTTCAAAACAAATGTGATTGTGTGTTTATATTTATTTATTTAAAACTTGCTTCTCTAATTAAAGAAACGCCAAGGAAGCTGTTGAAAGGTTCTATTGAATGACCGTGATGATTACACTCGCACACACACAAAAATAAAGCAAGTTGTCTTGTACCTAAATGAAGTAGTTGAAGGTCCTAGCTCATTTGTATGAGCAGTTGACACCAAATATTTTTCCGATGTAAGCACCCGTGTAGACTACCTCCCTTGAAGATGACAAAAAATTGTGCCTGAATGTAAGCACCACCTACGTTCACGAACTGAGGCTGTCAACGTTTGAAACAATGTTTGGCGAATCCTTTGTGAAAACTGGACGTCGCAAGTAGGCCCTGCGGTACATACGACAGTTAGTTACGGGATAGCAATAGCAGCAGAGGCTGCTGTTGTCGGCACGAAGGACCTCACATCAAGTGTGAACCTCAATAAGGGGCTATAGAATATACATGGTAATCACTAGATTACCTGGCTGGCTATAATTTCTTCTACAGTAAAAATGTTTTTGCACTGTATAATTTCGAGTGCCACTCAAGGAATAATGTTTTTGACGGTGCCATTGCTATGCGTTCTCTGTCTTTCTTTGGAACCTAAGCATCCTCCACCGCAATGATGGTTATCATAGGCTTGAAAATATAAAAACCGAGGTTCTTATATCGCTGAAAATGCAGCACGTCTGTGTAGATTCCGGGACACTTGAATGCCTGAAGAAGTAATCAAAACCTGCAGTAACATGATATATAACAATCTTCATAGCACGTCTCCTGTAGTGTTTTAAGAGTCATATTGCATTGGCGTTGTTAAAACGCCACAATACGCAGCAGGCGTGAGAGGTGTGCGTCAGGGTATGGAATGTGGTTTTCTGAAATGTGCACAGATAGATAAATGCGACTTTTGCGATAATACAGAGCAATACTGGCTGGTTTTCTTTCCTGTACTATAAACTACCTTCACACGGACAACCCGCACACATGACGGAATACGACTATAGAGGTTAAGAAGGGACCGCACAGCACCATGTCGTCACACTCAAAGCAGGTCACAAACAAATTCAGACGGCACTACATGACAGCGCTCTTTCAGCAAGCATCCAATAGGTCATCTCTGCCGCGCGACAGCATCTGTAAAGAGACAAAACTCAATGTAAGATGGCTATATAGAATACACTTTAGCAATGCCAACGCTTTCATACAGCCACAAATAGACGAATTATGTTTTTTTTTTCTGCCTGAGTTGGCTCATAGCCAGTTCAACAGAACTCACCGACTTGAAGAGGGATTGATGCCGATTTTGCATGGGCTCAAAAATTATAAGGAAATTGGTTTGTTACATCGTTCGAGAGATAAAGAAAATGTAGCTTCCCTTTATCCCTTAGAAGCAAAGGAGGGCAAGAATAATTCAAGGAGCTATTGCAGTATTGTGCAGCTGAAGCATCTGTTTGGTTAGGTACGAGTAATAAATAACAATATACCAGGCGCTGTCACGTTGGAAATAAATATGTCAGGCAGATCGAATGGCTTTGTTAATACCATGCGCTTTACATGTATAAATTAGCTTTGATCAAACAAACAAACCAACCAACCAACCAACAAACAAACAAACAAACTGTGCTACGTGGCATACTGTTGTACAAAAAAAATAACAAAAAAAAGCTATTCTATTAAAACTTGGGACGATGATCGACGTTTGCACCACTCCCTCTAAACTCCAGGAATAACTTTTCCAGATGCGGAAGTGGATTCTTAGCTTTTCTGTAAAGTAATGCTCAAATTTTGAGCCAATGTTGACACAGAAACATAATGACTCCGGAACAAAAAAAATATCGCTTCTGCAAGTATTTTACGCAAGTACGAAGAAGTTTCAGACAGGCGTCACGTGGCTGTGGCTTCTTGTTTACTGTAGCTAACTTTCCACGGTTGCACGCGACCAAACAAAACTCAAGAGCAAGAAGAAACACCCAGAAAGGCCACGGGAAAGTGAGACAGACGTAGAGTGAAACAGGAAGACAATCACTGGTCTAAGTGATGAGCGCGAAAATAAGACGACTTCCACAATCAGCGCTCGCGTGCTTCGGCGAGTACTTCCTGTGCCAAGGCTCCGCTGGTTTGTTTCAACGCTTTCTCATAGCTATACAAAAATAATTATGTCGTTAACTGCCTCGAAACATTCAACCTCAATACCGAGTCCAGGCTGCAGAACCAGACAGCGTTGTTGGATGTCTCGTAAGGCGCATTCGTTTAAAGACTTTTGCAGAGCGAATTGCTTTCGTATAACGATTGCCTTGGATGCTTAATGCTGCATTGTAAAGTTAGCCTCCAAGCGCTTAATTAAACGAGTTGGCTGCGACGGAACCTTATTAAGAATTCATAGCTGCGAATTGGACATTTTCGTGCTGTATGCACTCCGTGCCCGTCTGAAAAATAATGAGATTCACGAAATGTAATTTGCATGATTCGGTTTTCTTTTTGAAAGAGAAGCTTTGAAGGTACTACACTATGGAAGCGACACCATACTAGTTAAGAAAAAAAAACAACGTCCTAGCCTGTATTCGACATTACCCTCTGCATACTGGAGCGCTTGAAGAGCGAATGTTTTTTGGTTTGTTTATTTTGGTTTCTGTAGTGAGGTTACTGTACTGTAAGACAGCGCGGTATTGTAGTTAATTTGATTAGGCTACAGAAGCCCAAATGGCAAGCGCCTGCATGCCTCAGTGGCTCAGTGTTTGTGGCTTTCTGAAGAGCTTGGTCGGGGGTTCACTGTCGTGCCGCGGCGGCTGCATTCAGATGGGGGCGTGGCGCAAAACTGCGCGTGTACTAGTTGAGCCTTGAGTGCACGCACTACGAAAGCCAGGTGGTCAAAAATTATTCCGTAGCCCTCCACTACGGCGTATTTCAAAGCTGTTGTGCGTGGCTTGGTTCGGTAAATCTCAATTAAGAAACTGTCGGACAAAACGGAATGTTGGCGCGGCCGGAGTGAAAACTTGATAGTTACGAGCATGTGCTGCCAGCCAAACGAACGGCAGGCAGCGCGTTCACGTGTTTGCATCAGACTGAAGGAGGCAAAGAGAGAGATAGAGAGAGCGAGGAGTGTTTTGATGGTGTGACCCGAAGGATGAAAACTTGCGTGTGTGGCTTTCTACGATTTCCGTGGCACAGCAGAGAAGCGTAATTTCTGACTGCTGTGAACGCGTGCAGAGAGCGCGAGTGTGCACCATGTTTGCGATGGCGCGCTCACGTTAGGCCAGCGTTAACTACGGCGGCGTGCACTACCGGCGCATGCGCGACGTGTCCACGCATAACCTGTCCTTCTTACTCTCAAGGGTGCAGTTGCACACACTGGACAAAGGCGAACGACCGGGGCGTATACTGACCCACGATGGCGATCCGTCGCCAGGTCTGCCAGCAGTGGCACGGTCAGGGGTGGGACTTGGGGGGACAGGGGGACACGGCCGCATTCAGGACAGCCGGTGCCAACGGTTGATCTGCTTGGGCGCTGCTGCCAGTGCATCGGTCCAGTGTTGCTGCGCCAGTCCCCGGGCGAACATGAAGGATCCGAGGACGACGCGCCCCAGGCATCGGTCTGCACGGTGGTGCAAGTCGGTAGTGAGAGATACGAGACATGCAACTTTCTAGAATTGAGCCTGTCTGGCCGGCTTCGCGGGCAGCACAGAGTCCTGAACACGTATGTTCACATTTGTTGCGAATGACTAAGCACATCATAAGATTACGGGAATCGTACCAGTTCCAGGTGAACTGTGTGCCAGTTCCAGTACCAGGTGAACTGTGTGCAGTTCATCAGGAATCACGATGGCGTGACTCAGGATTTCGCTAAAGTACGATCGGAAAATTTATTAGCCTCGTAAAAAATACCGCAGAAGCTAAGCTGGTATGAATATACCAAACTTGATGAAAAGAGCGCTACGAAGACGCGGACAAAAAGAACAACATGTACGACGGACAAGGCGCTACTTCCAACAATGTTTTTTGAAGAAACAGGACTTTAAATAGATGCAACCATGAATGGTCCATCGTGACATCACCACCTCCCTATCTCATTAGAAAAGCTATCTCTTTTTCGGTAAGCGTCACTGAAGGGCAACTAATGCACGTGCCCTCGGCCTTTGCAATGTAAAAAGCTTCTAATATCTCCCGTTCTAGTCTATCTCTAGACCGTGCCAGAAACCTGGTGTCGCGAAGATACGGACGGCAATTGTGACGTTTACAGCATTCTGCCAGATGGCCCCCCGCATTGTTATTTACGGCCTAATTGTGCTCACGCGCCCATTCATTAAAACACCGTCCGGTTTGACCGATGTAAACCTGTTGGCAACTTAGGGGTATCTCATATACGACATTACTTTTGCAAGCAGTGCACTGCGCTGCATGTTTCTTAGTGCATGATTCGGGTTTTGCTTTTGTCATCATAGGGCATACCTTGGCCAGCTTACATGGTGCACTGAGGAGAAGATTGATACTGTGCCTTTGTGCCACCTTCTTGAGGTTGTGGGACACCCTGTGCCAATAAGGAATCACATATAATCTCTTCCTATCAAATGGCTTTCTTGTGTTAGTGCCCTGTCTTGCCTGTTTGATCTTTTGAAGAAGCTTATCGCAAACGCTAGAGATCAAGAGTTAAGGAAAACCGGCTAGGCGTAGCCTTGAAACTTGGTTATTGAAACTGATTTCTATTTTGTGGTTGCAAGATTTTGACCTCGTCGCGGTACAGGCGGACAAGGAGGATGGCTTCGTCATCCTTGCAAGGGCGCCTATTGAGAGAGGGCCATCAGCGCGATTGAGAAGAATTTCAAGGCCGTGGATTTCAACCACAAAAAGCAAAAAGCCAATGCGGTCAAGCTGCTTGAAAACTTCAACCTGGATGCTCTTCGGAAGGGGACCAACAGGGCTGAGGTAGGCGTCTTGGAAGTTTTTTTTCTCCGGCAAGACCCACAAACCTGATTGCCCCTTTAGGGCTATTGTCTCTGAGAAGAAGACATGGCAGATGCAAGTAGGGCACTACCTGAAGCGCCATTTATGCCAGTTACCCCTGGATGACCCTTTCCTTGTGCGGGGCTCTAGAGAAGTCGTGCTGACTTTAGAACAAGGGACTTGGAGCAATGTGTACGCGTTTTCACTGGACGTTGAAGACCTGTATTATGCGATTCCTCATGACGGAGTGCTCAGTGCCATTAGGAACAAAATCGAAGACTTTGGTGAAGTTAGGTTCAGTTGTGCAACCGGAGTGAATAGTGGCCAGTTTTTAGAACTGTTAAGCTTTTATCTTCATTGCACTGTCGTTAGTTTCAGAAACTAACACTATGTACAACGCAAGGGCTTTTGCACTGGATCGCTGCTCGCTCCCATTCTTTCAGACATCTTTCTCAGCGCCTTTGACAAGCGTGTAAACAGCATTCTGAATCAGTCATGTGCTCCCTCCATAATGAGGTACGTCGATGACTACCTGGTGGTTGTTAACGACGTTCCTGGGTCTAGGCTAGATGACACTGTAGAATCGATAATTAACACATTTAGAAATGCATCGGAGGCTCTAAACTTCACGTGCGAAAGGCCTTGTGATGACAGCATTAGCTTTCTGGACCTCAATCTCACTCTGATGAACACGCATGTCTGTTTCGAATACCAGCCGAGGTTGAACAAGCAGCTAATTTCATACGACACTGCACACTCCAAGCTAGTAAAACGAGGAGTGGCAATGACTTGTCTAAAAGAAGCGCTAAACAAATCTTGCAACCACAAAATAGAAATCAGTTTCAATAACCAAGTTTCAAGGCTACACCTAGCCGGTTTCCCTTCACTCTTGATCTCTAGCGTTTGCGATAAGCTTCTTCAAAAGATCAAACAGGCAAGAGAGGGCACTAACACAAGAAAGCCATTTGATAGGAAGAGATTATATGTGATTCCTTATTGGCACAGGGTGTCCCACAACCTCAAGAAGGTGGCACAAAGGCACAGTATCAATCTTCTCCTCAGTGCACCACGTAAGCTGGCCAAGGTATGCCCTATGATGACAAAAGCAAAACCCGAATCATGCTCTAAGAAACATGCAGCGCAGTACACTGCTTGCAAAAGTAATGTCGTATATGAGATACCCCTAAGTTGCTAACAGGTTTACATCGGTCAAACCGGACGGTGTTTTAATGAAAGGGCGCGTGAGCACAATTGGGCCGTAAATAACAATGCGGGGGGCCATCTGGCAGAATACTGTAAACATCACAATTGCCGTCCGTATCTTCGCGACACCAGGTTTCTGGCACGGTCTAGAGATAGACTAGAACGGGAGATATTGGAAGCTTTTTACATTGCAAAGGCCGAGGGCACGTGCATTAGTTGCCCTTCAGTGACGCTTACCGAAAAAGAGATAGCTTTTCTAATGAGATAGGGAGGTGGTGATGTCACGATGGACCATTCTTGGTTGCATCTATTTAAAGTCCTGTTTCTTCAAAAAAACATTTAGTTGGAAGTAGCGCCTTGTCCATCGTACATGTTGTTCTTTTAGTCCGCGTCTTCGTAGCGCTATTTTCATCAAGTACGCAAAACCAACTCGCCCACATCAAGCTTCTGCTGCTTCAGAATATACCAAGAATGTATTCCCATGCGGAAATCACCAAACAGGGGATCAGGACATGTAATCAAGATCGTATTCGTGACATATGATGTGATAGATATATGAGAAATACACGCGGCATTTAATCAGAGCTTCAACAAAAGTATTTATGGAATTGCCAGTCTTCACTGCAAAATTGCCCTGACGGAGAGAGAGCGAGAAGAAAATGAGCAAAGGCAGGGAAATCAACCGCATAGCGCGCGGGTCGCTGTCCTACACTGTGGGTATGGGGGAATAAAGTAGGAAAAAGATGGAGAGAGGGGAGCACTACGCGCCCCACAACTACAATCAGTCACTGAGGCCTGCGTTCTTAAAAAAACAACTGCAGTAGTGCACCAGAAGCAATGTTACACTAGAATGCCAAGTACATCAGGTACCGAGCGTATAAAATTAGCGTCCTTCAGTACACTTCTTATTCTGCAAGACAGAATCGTCCAGCGCTGAAAAAAAAAACAGGGGTCACTGTTTGATACAGGTGGTAATGGGACGCATTATGGTCAGCTCTCCGCATCAGCAAACCCCGAAATGATTCAGTAAAATCGATTTAAGATGACGCGAAGCGAGTGCTACGTTCAACTACTAATATTGACCTACTGGCGGCAGTAAAATACACAGCAGTTCCCGCAAACCGAAGACGATGGAATATGCAGGCATTAAACTAGCGATTTTTCGAAGATGCGCTTTAAATAACAAAAAAAAGTACGATAGCAGTTAAGCAAGATTACGTTCATGTAGCTGCATTACTTGAGCAGGAGGAGAGACCCAACAAATGTAAGTTTCACTGGGTGACAATGAACTCAGTAAAGTGCAATTTTAAGAATAATTGCGAAATTTACACATTATATTAGCTCGAAGCCGATAGTTGATAGAGGCAAATTGATTTTGCAATATTCTCTCGGCGAGAACATAAATACAAATCGGACAACGGAATTTACGGCCACTCCTCATCGTTGTGCTTACCGGGGCTCAGTGCACTATGAAGGTATAAATCCACTATAGGCTCGATAAATTAAAATTTAGAGTATGGGGTTTTACGTGCCAGAACCACGATAGCACAAACACCATAATGACACACACACACACACACACACACACACACACACACACACACACACACACACACACACACACACACACACACACACACACACACACACATATATATATATATATATATATATATATATATAGCCGCGCGTATGAAGCGATTTGTTGACGTTTCGGTCGGGGTCCGGCCTTCATCAGAATACAATGCATGGCGAAGGTACAGTTTATATACATGCGCATATCAACCAGATGAAGATATGTTTACATACAAACTGAAGAAAATGCGCGAACAGAATGCGTATCAATCGTTCTGACGAACAGTTGATACAAGTCTAAACAGAGAATGCGTTTGCAAACCCATCATGTCAAGATACAGTCCCAGAAACAGTACAGAAAGTCACAGTACAGTCACAGAAAATTTGTCCAGCTACGTAGATTCCCTCATTAGTAATATCCCAGCTACATTTCCGTCTTACATAAGGGATACTACCGACTTTCTCTCAGATATTATCGATCTCAATATTTCTCAAGGCTCTCTTTCGGTTACACTTCATGCAGCATCCTTGTACACCAACATTCCGCATGCAGATGGCATCAGGACAATCGTCAATTCTTACAAAGCAGCACTAATCAAGCAGAAACTAATCGACAGCAATACGTTGGCCACTTTGCTGGCAGTTATGTTAGAACTAAACAACTTCGAATTTGAAGTTCAACACTATGTCCAAGTTAGTGGAACGTCAATGGGTGCGCGGATCGGACCCAGCTATGCCAATATATTTATGGGTGAGCTAGAAAATAATTTTTTTTAATACGGGCGCTAAAAGCTTTGTAATACAAGCGTTACATCGGCGATGTTTTTATGATTTGGTCACATGGTGAAGAGGAGCTGCTTTCCTTCATTTCTGACTTCAACAATGCCCATACATCCATATCGTTTTCTCACACGTATTCTCCCTCTGCTATTAACTACCTTGATGTCAGCGTTTCAGTGCTAAATGAAAAACCATCTACTGCCCTGTACAAAAAACCGACAGACCGATATCAATATTTGCAACCACGTTAAACATTGCAAGACTCGCATTCCTTATAGTCCGGCGTTATGTATCTAAAGAATCTGCTCTGAACAATCCGGGTTTCAAAGAGATTGCGTAGCCCTAAAGAACGCTTTAGTCAAACGAAATTATCCACCCCAACTAATTGACAACGCAATAAAATGCGCAGACCTGCATGACCGTAGGACGCTTCTGTCCACTGCGAAGAAACGTACTCCCCCAGAAAAATCTTGTCCTAACCAATTCTGCGTCAGTCCTGCGTGTTCTAGATGTATTAAAGAAACACCGAAACATTCTAATGCCAAGTGAACGCCTCAAAGACATTTTCGCTGAACCGCCGAAAGTAGTATACCGTAGAGTTAGAAATATTCGAGATATACTATCATCATCATCTAAGATTGACTGCACTGACGCCATCGGAAGCCATCTTTGCCAAAAACCGCGATGCAAAGTATGCCCCTACATGTGTACATCGCCGCAGGTCACTAGTACGGCTTCAAACTTTTATTTAAAATCAAAGGTGATTTCAACTGCGATACTAAAAAGGTAATATATATGCGTGAATATATATATATATATATATACCATGGAACACTGCGCAAGAAACAGTACAGTGGACAAACAGAAGGGCCTTTTAGATTCCGCTTTAACAATCCCAAATCCAACGCTAATACGTAGCCAATCTACCCATCTCAAAACACGCACATCTCCCTGACCCCTCATTTGATAAGATGAAAGTCACGTTGCTTGAATCGGGATGTCGTTCAAATTATGATAAAGAAGCCCGTCAATACTTTCTTATCTATAAGTTTGATACTGTCGCGTCTGGTTTGAATGAAAGTGTTGAAAAAGTGAGTTGCTTGGCCACATAGCCAGTCACATCTTCCCTCGTTTCCCTTCTTTTTTGAACAGCACAGCACTATTTTGCCCTTTTACCAGCACGTTACTATTTTTCGCGTTTGTTTTCATTTGTTGTTCTTGATTGGTGACATAGCGCCTATTCGGTGACGTTTTTTGCTGTCACCTGATAATTATTTCGAATTTCATATTTTTTGCGTATCTTGAAATGATATGTTTGCAAACGCCATCTGTTTAGACATGTATCAACTGTTCGTCAGAACGATCGACACGCATTATGCTTGCGCATTTTCTTTGGTTTTTATGGAAACATATCTTCATCTGGTTGATATGCGCATGCATATAAACTGTACCTTCGCCATGCATTGTATTGTGATAAAGGTGGGACCCCGGCCGAAACGTCAATAAATCGCTTCATACGCGAGTCTACTTCACCATATATATATATATATATATATTGTTACAAGCTGTCATGAACCACGCCTGCCGCGCCGACAACCAGAAGAAAGAAGAAAACGACGTTGGCCAAGCTGCCGCGAGACCGCTCTTCAAGAACCGCGCCTATCAACCAGATTCATCTGGTTCTGTGTTAAACACCTCGTGTGTAACATTTGGTGGAGATGTGCGGGGTAACTCCCACGACCTACAACGGAACCACCAGCACAAGAGCTACGCCGAAGCCGTCGCCTCGCCGGACTTTCGCCGTCGCGCTCCATCATGGCTACAGAGCAAAATACCCTCACCAGCAGTGCCTCGGCAAGCGCAGTCCCTATCCAGCACTACCGAGAGCCACGCACGTTCTCGGCGAAGGCAGAGGAAGATGTGGATGAGTGGCTAACTCATTACGAAAGGGTAAGCCAATACAATAACTGGAATGCTGCCAGTCAGCTTAGGAACGTTGTTTTCTTCCTGGCCGGCACGGCGCTGGTATGGTACGACAACCACGCGGACATGCTAACTACATGGACACGCTTCGTTGAGGAAATCAAAAAGTGTTTCGGTGACTCGGACGCAAAGAGGAAACGTGCGGAACTCACATTAGCCCAGAGAGCTCAGGTACCCGGCGAGACTTGCACTACCTATATCGAAGAAATTTTGAAGTTGTGCCGAACCGTCAACCCTCACATGACAGAGGAAGATAAAGTGGGGCACGTGGTCAAAGGAATAGCGGAAGACGTGTACAACTTCCTCATTGGTAAAGAGAACTTGCACACTGTATCAGAACTGATACGGCACTGCCGTACGTTCGAGGCCCTGAAGACTCGCCGAATTACACCAAAGTTTGGACGGCTGGCCAATGTAACAACTGTAGCAAGTGTTGACACGAGTCCTCCGCTCCCAGACCTTTCGTCCGCCATCCGCCAGATAGTCCGCGAGGAGCTACAGCGACATGAAGAACAGGCACGTTATGCGGCGCCACGTTGTAGTCCCTCCGTTTTCCGAGACACTCTTTGGGAACCCCCTTCGGCTACTTGGAACCACTCGGTGAACGTCGCGGATCTTAACGGCTCCAGAGACGAACCGCATTACATTACGAACGAACCACCACGCAATGATTCGCCCCCTCAACGTTTTGATCCTCGCCCACGCAACTTTCGTCCAGGAAGACTCGCCGCTACCTACGACTTTCAAGGGGAAGAGCCTCGTTACCCTCAACCGATGTCTTCGGCAGAATACTTCAATCCGCATTCTGAAGTTCGCCCTTCGCCAGTGTGTTACTGCTGCGGCATGCCTGGCCATATAGCTAGGTACTGTAGCTGACGCCGAGCATCGAACTACGGATCGTCAGCGCCGACTATGCGGTCTAGCGGTCGTACACTGCGCACTCAGTGGCCAGGAGACTCCACTTCAGGAAGCCACTTTCGAGAGGACCGATGCAGCACCCAGGAGACCTACCTTGGAGAAGAAAGAACCCGGAACCGCTCCCGCTCCCCTGCCTCCGACCGTACTCTGACGCCACCACCAGCCTTCCGAGCCTCCCGATCACCATCCCCTCGGCCGCGATTCACGTCACCATCGCCTCGGCGCCGTTTCGTGTCGCCCCCGCCGGGAAACTAGCCAGCGCGGCCGATGGAGGTGAGGTCGCTGGAAAATGTGTGCTGCCGACTCAACTACCTCCAACTATTTTCATGCTAAAGAATAAGGTTCATGGACTGATGCTCTACAATGGCTTTATTCGACACGGGAGCAACTGTCTCGGTCATGCGTGTGGGGTTTAAAGGCCTTCTGGGACGGAAGGTTATGTTTCGTTGGGACCAGTGCACAAGTTTCCGTGGAGTCAGTGGTGAATCGTTATACCCGGTTGGTGTGTGTAACGTGGATGTGTCATTGGGTGGGAAAGTTTTTAATGCAGAGTTTACTGTTCTTCCTCGCATGACGTGATTCTGGGGATTGACTTTTATGCGAAGCATATTACTAGAGCTCAACCCAGCTCCTCAGGCGCGGCGGTGTCGCCTTCAATACCACGTGACACCGTGACGTCACGACAGGGGAGAAAAGGGGCTCCAACTCGCGCCGTCGCTCGCGGCGTCGCCTTCAAGGCTGACCACGTGACACCGTGACGTCACGACAGAGGAGAAACGGGGCTCCAACTCGCGCCGTCGCTCGCGGCGGTATATAAGCAGCTGCGCTTGTTTCTAGGTGGCTTTGGCTCAACTCTTGCAAGATGGGCTGGGTGGGAATCGAACCAGGGTCTCCGGAGTGTGAGACGGAGACGCTACCACTGAGCCACGAGTACGATGCTTCAAAGCGGTGCAAAAGCGCCTCTAGTGAATGCGGTGTTGCCTTAGAAAGGAGCTGTTTCTAAGGCTCAGGCGTGCGTCGCTTGCTCAGGCGCACATTTCGTTGCCGCGCCGAACGCTGCGTTGCTCGACGCTCACCACGTCCAATGCGGGGCGCGTAGTCGCTGCGCCGTAGCCCATTGTCTTACACCCTTTGGCGGTTCGACGGGAAAGCTGTCGCGTTCCACTCTTGAAGGCGAAGCAGAGTAACGCATGAGTTGTTTCTTCGTCTAGCCGAACCAAATATGGCCAAGCAACAGCAGTTCACCAGGCTAAACAGTGGTTCAACAACTAAAATAAAGGCTAGTATGCTTCGCATCCTGGGCTTAACCTTAGCTAAGCCACAGCCATTTTTTTGCAATTGTGTGGTGCGAATGTTGACTGCCGCACGGGAGAACTCAGTGTTGACACCAGTGTTTCACCTGTGCTCTTTGAAGGTGAAGCTTGCCCGGAGAGTGTGCTGTGCGTGTCTGAGGATACAGTTGTGCCCGCCTTATCCGCGATGCGTGTTGCCGTCGCCTGTTCATCTCCGACTCCTATCTCGTTCGACGCTGCAGTGGAACCTGTACATCGGAACTGCCTCAAGAAAAACGTGTTAGTTCCGCACTGCGTAGTCTCAGTGACCAACGGATGCGTGGGGCTGTGGGCGCTAAACTGTTCCACTGAAGCGGCAGTGCTACCGCAAGGCCTAAAGATTGCCACGTTTCAGGAAGACTCGCCCGTATCGGTGGCAGTACTTACAGAGCTCCCCGATGGAGGAGCAACCAGTGTCTCGAGCCCCGGGAGCTCGAAGATACTTTCCATGATTGACAAGTCACTCAGCGATCACGAGCGTCGAGTTTTGATGGCCCTCCTTACGAAACATACCTCGGTATTCGACTCTGCGCAGCACGATGGCCCGCCATCAATTCCTGCGTCCAGAACTCGTCACCGCATCAACACGGGAGCCGCCCAGCCCATCCGACAAAAACCCTATCGTGTATCCCCGTCAGAACGCAAGATAATCAGCGATCAGGTCCAAGAAATGCTATACAAAGGCGTCATTCGAGAATCATCTAGTCCTTGGGCAGCCCGCGTGATATTGGTGAAGAAGAAAGACGGTACGTGGCGGTTCTGTGTTGATTACCGTCGCCTAAACGCCGTCACTAAGAAAGATGTATATCCGCTCCCACGAATTGACGACGCCATCGACTGTCTCTTTGCGGCATCTTACTTTTCCTCAATCGATTTACGGTCAGGTTACTGGCAAATTCCTATACCCAAGGACGACAGAGAAAAGACAGCATTTGTAACACCCGACGGACTACTCGAGTTTAACGTGATGCCTTTCGGGTTGTGTAACGCACCCGCAACGTTCGAAAGGTTCATGGACACGATATTACGCGGCTTAAAATGGGAAGTTTGCATGTGCTACTTAGACGACGTTGTGATCTTCGGGCGAACGTTTAGTGAGCACAACAAACGTTTGGATTTGGTCTTGAACTTCTTGGAGAAAGCGGGCCTTGTGCTCAATTCAAAAAAATGCCGTTTTGGGGAACGACAAACTCTTGTGCTAGGCCATCTGGTCGCTAAAGAAGGCATCCGACCAGATCCACAAAAGACTGCGGCCGTAGAAGAATTTGGAGTACCCAACTCTGTCAAGCAGTTAAGAAGTTTCTTGGGCTTGTGCTCCTATTTTCGCCGATTCATTCCCCGGTTTGCTGACATGGCTCATCCCCTTACACGCCTTCTCCAAAAAGGCGTTCCCTTTGAGTGGACTGCAGATTGCGACTCATCGTTTCGCCAGCTCAAGTTCCTATTGACATCCCAACCAATTCTACGGCACTTTGATCCTTCATCACCAACTGAGATTCACACCGATGCCAGCGGCGTAGGCATCGGTGCTGTGCTAGTTCAGCGTGTTGACGACAGTGAGCACGTGATCTCTTACGCTAGCCGGTCCTTGAGCCGCTCCGAGCGAAACTACACAGTGACCGAACAAGAGTGTCTGGCGGTCATCTTCGCCGTGCAACGGTTTCGTTCGTATCTCTATGGGCACCCCTTCACTGTGATAACAGATCATCATTCGCTATGCTGGCTTGTGAATCTGCGGGATCCCTCAGGACGACTAGCGCGCTGGGCCCTCCGTCTACAGGAATATGATTTCGTTATTTGCTACAAAAGTGGCCGGCGACATGCTGACGCTGATTGTCTCTCTCGGATGCCACTTCAAACAACTGAATGTGATGCGGACAATTTTGATGAATACATCGCTTTTGTGTCCCCGGAATTTCCGGATATGGGTACCGTCATATCCGAGCAGCACAAGGACGAGAGCTTACAACCGCTCTTCGCGGCAGCACAGGAGTCACCTGCAGGCAGTCGCTTTCGCCTACGTGATGGTGGCGCGCTGTATAAGAAGAGCTACTCGACCACCAGTGCACGCTACCTTTTAGTTGTCCCCAAGAACCTTCGCCACCAAGTATTACACGCCATGCACGATGACCCAACTTCCGGTCATCTTGGTTCCACGCGTACACTCTACCGGGCTCAAGAACGTTTTTACTGGCCTAAGATGCGGAAAGATATTGAAAGCTGCTCTCAATGCCAGCGCTACAAGCGTCCGCCACAAGCACCACATGGCCTGCTTCAACCAGTCCCCCCTTCTAGCGTCCCCTTTGAGCAAGCTGGTATAGATCTTCTGGGCCCTTTCCCGCGATCCTCCAAGAGTAATCGTTGGGTTATCGTTTGCGTAGATCACCTTACCCGCTATTGTGAGACCACCGCATTGCCATCGGCCACAGCTACAGAAGTTTCTATCTTCTTGCTGGCTAACGTTATACTCCGACATGGACCTCCTCGCATAGTAATCAGCGATCGTGGGCGACAGTT
The DNA here is from genome assembly GCF_050947875.1 of Dermacentor variabilis. NCBI lineage: Eukaryota > Metazoa > Arthropoda > Arachnida > Ixodida > Ixodidae > Dermacentor > Dermacentor variabilis. The sequence continues at coordinate 177,027,294 of NC_134568.1, forward strand.
TACCGCGGACGTGGTTGAAGAAGCCCTTCGTCTGTGTTCATGTAGCTTCCGCCATTCAACGCCCTACCATCCACAAACTAATGGTCTGGTCGAGCGCACAAACAGAACGCTTGCCAACATGCTGTCCATGTACGTCGATTCAGCACACAAGAATTGGGACAGTATCTTGCCCTTCATTACCTATGCCTTCAATACCGCGAGACACGAGACCACTGGTTACTCACCATTTTTCCTTCTGTATGCTCGTCCGCCGCGCTACACCCTCGACACCATATTTCCCTACTTCGCTCATGACAACGAATCAATTGATGCGATCCTATGTCGAGCAGAAGAAGCGCGACGCCTCGCTAGGCTACGCACCCTAGCATCGCAGGACCGGTCCAAGATCCGCTATGACGGGCGTCACCGCCACGTTTACTTCGATCCTGGTGACCTTGTGTGGCTCTGGACGCCGTTGCGGAAGCGTGGCTTGTGCCAGAAGTTTCTCGCCCACTACGTCGGCCCTTACGTTATTCTGGAGCGCCTCAGCGAAGTAAACTACCGCATTGCGCGTCTCACGAGCAGTGGACGACGCTCGGCCAAGGCTGAAGTGACGCACGTCGCGCGTCTGAGGCGTTACAACCCACGAGATGACTGACTCGCCCGGCGGGCTTCGTCTGCCAGCGGGGAAATGTTACAAGCTGTCATGAACCACGCCTGCCGCGCAGACAACCAGAAGAAAGAAGAAAACGACGTTGGCCAAGCTGCCGCGAGACCGCTCTTCAAGAACCGCGCCTATCAACCAGATTCATCTAGTTCTGTGTTAAACACCTCGTGTGTAACAATATATATATATATATATATATATATATATATATATATATATATATATATATATATATATACATAGAGAGAGAGAGAGAGAGAGAGAGAGACGTAGAGAGAGAGGTCGCCTGTCGGAGAATATGAGAATTTACAAGACTTTATAGTAGGACACATTTCAGTTTTCCAGCCTAACCCGCCGTGGTTGCTTAGTGGCTATGGTGTTGGGCTGCTAAGAACGGAGGTCGCGGGATCGAATGCCGGCCACGGCAGCCACCTTTCTATATTGGCGAAATGCGCAAACACCCGTGTACTTAGATTTACGCGCACGGGTGGTCTAAATTTCCGTAGTCCACCACGACGGCGTGCCTCATAATCAGAAAGTGGTTTTGGCACGTAACACCCCATAATTTAGTTTCACAGCCTGAGCTCTCTCGCACAACCTAGAATCTGGCGCCTCTCGGTGGTGTAATCTTCCTTCATGTAATTGTCGTAAACTTCGCTATCACTAATACTGCTTCGCCTCTGACGTCTCTGGCGTCTCTGACTAACAGAATCTTGAACCTGCTCCCCGAATCACATCTTAACAGATACCTAACTGCGATGTGTTCAGCGACGTACTAATTGCGTACGATTTTTCCCGATTGGCAAAGAAACCTCACGATATATGAAAAATACCATGTGACTGCGCACCCACCCACATCATAAAGCAGCGCCCTCAAATAAGCTGATTGAAAGGAACTGCATGGCCTGTCGCAAACCCGAAGAGACAGCGCATCACCTTGATAATGGTATGGAAGGAACACCAACAGCAGGTTTCGCGTTTCGGGGCTATTCCTTCCTCTTATTTCTACGGCACACCTATTAACCGTTTCTCAAGGCCGACCGACTGATCACATTGATAACAAAAGCCCCTTGATATTGCGGCGGAACCGCCGCTCTGACCACGCACGGAATGTGAAATGAAATGTAATGTAAATAAATGTTTTGAGCTTTAATTATTGTAAGCAACCTTTTGTAATTGTTTGTTTTTTTTCATTAACTTCGCGTTTTCTGATGTCTGTCGCTGCTATGTTGCCAAAATGTATTAATTCATGCAATGTTAAATTACTAATAGGAGGTCCCCCTGACAGTTCTTGTAACTCCGGGACCTCCTTCTGTACTAATGATGAATCACGAAATAAAAAAAAATAAGCACAGAATGTTTCAAAATACGGGCTCCGCTCACACCGCATCGAGAGAGTGCACGCGCAGCTATATTTTGCGCCAGAAACTTGCTTCGGACCAAAGGCAAGTTAAAGTAACGGTTTTCTTTTTCATGAAAGTGCATGTGTGCTGCAAAAACAGGTTCGTGACAAAAAATAAATGCGAAACAAACAGACCGAGAAGCGACCCGCGTCTGGAGAAAAGGCAAAACCGGTTCGTTCAAGAAAGAAAATATATCACTGCTAAATGAGCCGAATTGGCAGTCGGGATGCCTGCACAAAAAATACAAAAAGAAGCATCAGATTTCAGTGTGTCCTTATTATCAATGAATTCATAAGGCCTGTTGAACACCAGCTGCTGCCTAGAGGGCGTGTACGAATAGGTCTTCTGCAGCTAACGCTGTACTGAGTCCGCTTTGTCGCATCTTCAGTGGCTTTCTTGATAACAGATGCTGGAATTCTACGCTAGGCATCCGTTATCTTTGCCTTGAACTTATCTGACGTCCGTATTGATCATGTAAGCACGATCTTTCGCATAACCCCAAAGAAAGAACTCGAATGGGGAGAGGTCAGGTGACGCAGCCGGCCAATTTACAGTCTCCTGCCTTCCAATCTACTGCGCATGAAAAGTCGCATCCAGCCAGTTTCGTGCTCGGCTGCTGCTGTGCGCGAGTACCCCATCTTGCTGATGCCACGCAAGTGGAAGACGTGACAGTGGCGATTCGTTGAGAAACTCATCGACCACTCCTTCGATGATTTTGTCCATGTAACGCTGTCCAGTCAGTGTGTGATCGAAGAAGGTGAGACCGATAGCACCGGCGTAAATTCCGCACCGCACATTGAACGACCACTGGTACTGGTGCCGATTGCGCTTCAATATAACGCTTAGCACTGTTGCTTGCCCGATCTGCCAAGAAAAAAAAAACTACTAATTTGCCTTCGTCTAGCGTGTCCACATCGCACGCTCCTTTAAATAACGGATCTCTACCTATAAGGTCATGTTTTGCCGTACTGAAGCGGCGGAAGTGGCATAGCCACCATGTTTTGAACATCACTCAATGTGAGGGGCAGAGATGAACGCAAATTAGCAGTTTTTTCTTGATAAACCAAAGAAGTGTGTGTTATATTGAATGGTTCAGACCATGAAAGGCAAACTTGCTGCACAATTTTAGCAAGAACAGAGCAGTGATAAGCACAAGATCTTATTTTCAGGATTTTAAGAACAAAACGCAGGTCATAAACTGTACAGGACGGAAATGTTCCCTTGTTGGCCAGAATATCGTTCGGATTACTGAAGTACTCAGTCAAGAACTTCAATAAAACTTTGGTTGGGGCTAGTTGGTACATAGTATTTTGAAGACGAAAAATTCAGCGCAGACACCCAGGACAACCCACACTACAAGCACTGGCGCTGACTAACAGCTTTCTTACAGTAGAAATTCATCGTGAAGACACACAAAAAGACGTACCTACTGTAATAGAAAGGAACTTCAATAAAACTTCGGTTGTTAGTCAGCGCCAGTGTTTGTCTAGTCTTTTCTTTGTGGGTTGTCCTGGGTGTTTGCGCTGAATTTTTCGCTTTCAGTATACTCAGTCACGAGATGGGTTGGGTAGGGCAGTGGTCACTCCACCTTTTTCGGGTAAGTCTTGATGGTTGGAGTTCTGAGTAACGTATGATCACGATATTGCGCACAAAACCAGTAAAAAAGGAATGTGGAAGGTAAGACACCTATGCAATGTCCGAGTAACCTTGCTGAACATCCACGAAGCGAATATCGCATACGTGCAGTCAGATATGGCGTTTGTGTAGCGTTTCCGTATTATTAAGTAGTGCTCCTATAACACGATGTTAAAAGCGTGTTCTCTAAGAAAGTGCTAAAGGCCGCGGGCGCACACTTCTGGTGCGGCTGTTGCCTACAGACCGGTCGTGAAGACTCGCCTTATTAAAATTAAATTCTAGGGTTTTACGTAACAAGACCACCATTATGAGTCACGTCGTAGTGGGGGAGTACGGGTTAATTTTGACCTCCTGGGGTTCTTTAACGTGCACCCAATGTAGAGTACAGGGGCCCCCATCGAAATACGGCCGCCGCGGCCAGTATTGGATCTCGCAACCTCGAGCTTAGCATCGCAGCACCAAGGCCACTACGCCACCACGGCGGGTAGACTCGACTTATCACTGGCACATATACAGAGGCGCACGAAGAAAGCTTCACAATGTGGTGCTATGTATCTATGTTGAGCCTCTAGTTCCATTTATTCCCATTTCTGACGCAGCGAACCCCGAGGCTGCCATAAGCGCAGGAAGCAAGGTCCAGCCATAGAGTTTCATACAATAATTCCTAGAGGAAATTCTGGCTAGTGTCTAAGGAAGCTGCAATGGGGACGGTTCAGCCAGCATGGTAATTATGGCAGGCCCATTTATTTGCCTAAAATTTGTCACTAAGGCTTCAAATGGCTTCGTGAATTTGTAAGCTCGTCATTTTCAGCAAAGCACTGAGTAATAAATAAATAAATAAACTGTATTACACTTGTTCGACGGCAGGATTCGAGCACGAGACCTTTAGCACAGAAGACAGATATCGAAACCATTACGCCACGGATGCATGCATCGACAAGTGACATAAAATGCCCTCATGGATTTATCGAAGGCAAACCAGAGCCTTGAGACGCTCGGCGCATTTTGAATTAGTCACTTCGATAAGTTGAACCGTTGCAATTATGAGCAATTGTACGTGATTGCAACGTATTCTGCACTTTGAAAAGTATAGATTTCTCTGAAATTTACGACAATGAAGGCATACAAAGCGTAGTAAACGAATCCACAAGCACTATGATCCGACAAATCTATGTACTTCCCATCATTCCCATGGTGGCTGAACGATTGCAGCGCCAGAGTTCCCTCTTGTAATTATTGTTGGAATCTCTATGCGTCCGACCACAGACATAACGATAGAGCTCTGTTTCGCGCAGATACTGCTTTAAATTTGTCAATCTCCTTTTCACCCACGTGGCATCATAGTATGTGAGCACAAAAAATAAACATATGCCGAACTTGTTGAAGAAAACTCAGCTGTCCTGCGTCTTAGAATTTGAGTTCCTTTATTTTGCCAGCCCTAACCCTCGATAAACAATAACGTAACGTGCAGTTTAACTAGCGCGAACAAAATCTTAATCTCAACCTGCCCCGGCCCACTGAAGCATAGGGAGTAGCGTGTGTAAGAGCGATAAAGATATGATATTGAAGATATCTTGCCTAATAGACTGCTGCATTTCTCCGTCAAAATATTGCAAATGTCGCTTAGATTAGCCATTTTTATGCAATAGGCTATATAATGCATATATTGTTGCAAAAGCCTTATTGTTATAACAGGCAGCAAAAAGGCGTACTTCCATTAATATTTGTCGCTTCTTCAGAGGTTATAAAGATTTTGAATTCTGATACGCTGGTGTTATTTCATCACAATTTAGTAATCAAATGTAGCAAGCTGGGCGAGTCAATAGAACAGTATATGTTTACCAACAGCGCGAACAAATGAGACGGAACACAAAGGAAAGGGAACGCCACATCAGTGCTCGTATGTCTTTCCTTTGTGCTTCGTCTGATTTGTCTAAGCTGCAGGTCATCATTTACTCCGCAGCTTACTGCAGTCCTAGTAAACAAACTTATCCTACTTTGAATGCTTGCATTAATAGTCTTTTCTTCAACGTCATTTCCTTTCGCGTGTCCACTGGTGGCATGCACAAAAAAGCCGCTTTTTTATCCCGTTATTATGAGCCATACACTGTATCATCTACGTCAGCTGCATTTGGGCATACTTCTCTCTCTCTCTCTCTCTTATTTTTTTTTGTGCTAGTGCTCATCCATGTTTCTAGAGTGGATTGATTGCCGCCATTTCTCGAAGAAATAGCAAGGAAGAAAAGGTAGCGTGCTTATATTTGTCTTAACCCTATCGGCCCTGAATTTTTTCCCAGAGGCAGAGATCTTTTTGCTTGACATATTTAATGTGAACGAGCTCTCAAAAGTATGACACCAAAGGAAAAAAAAATTAATCCTACAATTTTTAGCGAAGTCACGGATATGGTGCCAAATGATGCCACCAGGGCTCAAAGGTTGTCAGTCAACAAGTGATGTATTTTTTTTCAAAAAACGTACAGCTTTCTTATATTTTATATTGCACGGGCCAAAAAAGTTGGATTTCATTACCGTCATACGTTAGTCTGGCTCTTGTAATGTTCAAACAAGAAAATATAACTGAATTAAATAAAAATAATCTTATCACAGGTGCTGAGACCTGCTGTACTATGTTTATTTATTTTAACATATTTTTATTGCACAATAAAATTAGGAAGCCAGATGGGCAACTTGTGTGACGCTGACAACGTTCTAAAGTGAGACGAAGAATGTTACTCTTACTTTTGATTTCCTGAGTTTTATTTTCTTGAGTTGGAATTAGAAGGCCCCCAGAGAGGCGAAGAGTGTTTGGCTCTAAAGCAACGAAGCCAAGTGGACGCACCCTCCACGCTTCGATCAACCGGCTCTGCCGGAGCTAAGACAGCGTTCTTGCTTCCACGGTTGGCCATGAGCGTAGAACGCGCACACATTAGCGTTCCTACTCAGTAGCTGTACGCGTACCACACCGTTGTGAATGTGAAGCCAAATTTGTGTAATCATTATTCCTTTGGACGCTGACTAACACCAATGAATCTGCTTCGGTCTCATCTCGCGCATAATCGAGGTGCAACGCCTGCAACGCCGCTGGCGCACTCCTCATGGGGTCAGTGCCCTGAGGCGCCTTCAGGGCAAAGCTAAACCTTGCTGCCGCTTTCAATGCTTCGCCTTTGGGTGAAACTAACAATATTTTGCAGCGAAGCTGTATACCTCTACCGTCCAAGGAAATTTTCGTGTCATAAGCAAAAAACTCCCCATACGTGGGCCGATCCCGAAGGTTGTGCAATGCCGGGTCGACCCGCGGCGGAGGTGAAGCAGGCGTTAACCACTCCCCATATGTGGGCCGGTCCCGAAGATAGTGCAATGCCGGGCTGACCCGCGGCGGAGACGAAGCAGGCGTTAAGCATTCCCCATACGTGGGCCGATTCCGAAGATAGTGCAATGTCGGGTCGACCCGTGGCAGAGATGAAGCAGGCCTTAAGCACTCCCCAAACGTGGGCCGATCCCGAAGATAGTGCAATGTCGGGCCGACCCGCGGCGGAGGTGAAGCAGGTCTTAAGCACTCACACGAAGTCCGTCTTTCATCACCAAAAGAAAAGCTGTAGATAATAGTAAGCACTATGGTCTCGCCGCAATCACAGAATTTGCACAAGGCACTATCCATCATCCTGATGCAAAAACAGTCGGCGCTTGTAAAGGCGACGTCCAGAGTGTTCTGACCTTTGTATGGCTGCGCCAGGCAGGTGAGCTTGAGAATGACGCTGGCTGCACTCAGCCCTGCAGGTGTCATGCGGAACGCAAATGACTCCATAAACTTGGGTTCCGATGTGCGCTTGACCACGGATGTCTTCTTGCTTTTGACCACTTTGTTCTCGAGGAGGAAAGTCACCTTCACCTGCGTGTCTGTTGAAAAGAAAAAGAAACAGCGTTAGGCTTCATTAAGTAGCTGTCCATCTCTGGTGTACAGGCCGCCCTGAATTTGCTTATCTTTAGCTTGAGTTTGTTTACTTAACCACATGGTACATGTGGTACACGAGGCATGCGTTATCATCATGTACCGTTAAAATGACTTTCATCACGAGAAGCTGTCCCGCGCTTCCTTCTACTTAATGTAGCGAGCGCAGAATATCCGTTCAGAGAAACTGTAGTTGCAGTTGAAATCTTCGTTTACTCAAAGTTTCCGTTCTACACGCATCCTCTGTTTCCGTTCCCGCGACAATCCTCTTGAACCAAGTGGCCTTAGATGGCGGCGATACGTTTCATTATTACTAAAGCTATGAAATTGCATTGTCGGTTACGACTGTTGGTGGTCTAGTCATGATGGCAACGATCTACTCCAGCGGCAGCTGCGTATGGCGCGTCTGAGCACGGCCACTCGGGTCCTTTCTTGAAAGCAATCTGCGATAGGGACAGAGTCTAGGTTCGCCGAGAGCTGACAGCTTCGTGTGCGTTGTGTTCACGCCGCTTAGTTCACGTTGAAGCGAGAGGCAGCACGAAAGTTAATTCGCCTCCTGCTGCTGTCGCATTTCCTCACGCCAGCGTTCTGACAGCGAGTGTCCGTGTTAATTGAATGAGATGTGTTCATGTTTGCCAATGCGCGCGTGACACCATGCTTGTTAATTTAGTTAGTAAGCGAACGTTTACAACTACCATCCTTACTGCGCATAGCTGTCTAATAATTTGCTACCGCAACCGATGCCTCACCTTTGGGGCGAAACTGTGCCGTTTCATTTAAGGGGGAGCTAAAAAAGTGGGAGGAGAAGATAACAGCTGATTTATTCAAACAAGGAGGAGACATCATGTTCGAAAAGCTTGCGGCCCTTTATACGAAATGTGTCACGGCTGCAACGGTCCCAGAGAACTAGAAGAATGACAACATTATACTAATTCACAAAAAGGGAAACCTTAAAGAATTGAAAAATAATAAGCCCGTTAGCTTACTTCCAGTATTGTAGAAGATATTCACCAAGGTAATTTCCAATAGAATAAGGGAAACACTTGACGCCAGTCAACCACGAGAACAGGCTGGCTTCAGGAAGGGATACTCTACAACGGAGCACATCGATGTCATCAATCAGGTCTTCGAGAAATCTGCAGAGTACAATCAACCTCTCTATATGGCTTTCATATATTACGAAAAGGCATTTGATTCAGCAGAGATACCAGCAATCATAGAGACATTACGTAATCAAGGAATGCAGGAGGCTTACGTAAATATTTTGTTAATTATCTACAAAGATTCCACAGCTACATTAATTATCCGCAAGAAAAGTAGAAAGATAACTATAAAGAAAGGGGTCAGGCAGGGAGACACAATCTCTGCAATCGCATTCACTGCATGCTTGGAAGAAGTATTCAAGCTCTTAAGCCGGGAAGGCTTAGGAGTAAGGATCAACGGCGAATATCTCAGCAACCTTCGGTTTGTAAATGACATTGTCTTGTTCAGCAACACTGGGTACGAGTTAGTTACAACTAATGATCGAGGACCTTAGAAGAAAGAGTGTAAGATTTGGGTTGAAGATTAATATTCAGAAGACAAAGCTGATGAATAGCCTGGCAAGGGAACAAGAGGATCGCCAGTCTGGCTGTAGAGTCTGCGAATGAGTACGTTCACCTAGGTCAATTACATACAGGGAACCCTCATCATGAGGGGGGAATTTACAGAAGAATAAAAATGGGTTGGAGTGCATGCGGCAGACACTGTCAGTCCTGACTGGAAGCTTACCATTATCATTAAAAAGAAAGCTGCACGATCAGTGCAGTTGAATGATAACGGTCAGAGCAGATAACCTAATCCCCATTAAGTGAAATAACTGGAGCTGGACAAGTCATGTAATGCGTAGGTTAGATAACCGATGGACCGTTAGGGTTACAGAATGGGTGCCAAGAGAAGGGAAACGTAGTCGAGGACGGCAAAAGACTAGGCGGGGTGATGAAATTAAGAAATTCGCAGGCGCATGTTGGAATCGGTTGGCGCAGCACAGGGGTAACTGGAGATTCGAGGGAGAGGCATTCGTCCTGCTGTTCACTTAAAATAGGTTGTTGATGATGATGATGAGAATCAGTGAGTCCTACCGGTGCTGACAATGGGGCAGAAACTTAAGAGATTGGCAAAAGAGCTCGAGAACAAAAGGTAAGGCCCGCGTAAAGAGCGATGGGACGAAGCATCTTAGGCGTAACGTTAAGAGAGAGGAAGAGAGCGTTTGAATTAGAGAGCAAACGGAGGTAACCGATATTCTAATTGACATTAAGAAAACAAAAATGGAGCTGGGCAGGCCATGTAATGCGTAGGTTAGATAATTGGTAGACCATAAGTGTCACAGAATGGGTGCCAAGGGAAGGGAAGCGCAGTCAAGGACGGCAGAAGGCTAGGCGGGGTGATGAAATTAAGAAATTCGCAGACGCAAGTTGGAATCGGTTGGCGCAGCACAGGGGTAATTGGAGATTGGAGGGAGAGGCTTTCGTCCTGCTGTGCATTTAAAATAGGCTGATAATGATGATGATGATTCGCCAAGGCCGCAGCGGCACCGAGCAGCTGCGGTCAGGAAAGGCCGGGAGGGATCACCAGAGAAAGCCTCGCTTCAAAACACATTTTTCTTTCCCTTCCTTTAGTTCAGAAAAACGCGAAAGGCATTAGAACGCGCGAACGGCCATGAAAGCCTCATTATGTGGACGCCGAAGTGCACTACTCGCGTGCAAAAGTATGGCCTATGTCTGGGTTATTACACCGTCGTCAGACGGCGATCACCGTTATATCGGCTGCTAAAGTCAATCGGGTACTATTAAATTTGGCTAGTATTATCAGATTGCACATGCTCGCACTTTTTCCTGTTTGCGTGTCCCTGATACTCCTCGCGCGCGCGAATAGGGCACTCTGAGCACGGGCGCGGACAAAGTGCATATTTCACAGTAAAAAAACAAAAAAAGAATAAGTTAGGGGGTTTGACGTGCCAAAACCACGATCTGATTACGAGGCACGCCGTACTGAGGGGGGGGCTCCGGAAATTTGGACCATCTAGGGTTCTTTAACGTGCACCTAAAAATCTAAGTACACGGGTGTTTTCGCATTTCGCGCCCATCGAAATACGGCCGCCGTGGCCGGGATTCGATCCCGCGAACTCGTGCTTAGCAGTCCAGCACCATAGCCACTAAGCCACCGCGGCGGGCGCAGAGTTCACAAGTGCCGCCACAATGCAGTGCACTCTGGTTTTCGATTCCGCATGAGTCTTTACCGCAGAAGCTCCTGATCTGACTAAAAACTACGTACATTTTTTGTGAACCCAAGAAAAAAAAATACAAAATTAGTTTGCTAAACCGAGGAAAATAACGACACATGGTCAGTCCCTGGAAGCCGTCCGTGACAACACAGAAGCTTTCCATACGAACCCTTTCCCTAGACCTAGAATTCACCCTGTTCATTGACCTTTTGCGAACTCGTTTCTCTAAGGTTATCAGAAGGATAAAAAAAAAAAAAGACATCAGGGCGAGACTGACTAAATTTGTATAGAATGGCGGTTTCAGATTCAGTATTTCAGGACAGTCATAACTGTCCCCTGTATCATTTCCTGCCATGCACGAAGTGCACATGAGAATATATCAACTTTCTCAACATGGTGTTTCTTTGCTGATATTTTAAAATAATTTTTTTTCTACGCTAACACTTATTCAAAGTTACTCTGAAAAAATGTTTAGGAGCAGGACTGTGCATATTTGAGGGGTTGAGAGGTATTACCAAAACGGTGAAAGAAGCAAAGCGAATAGCGAGAAAAAGTGCAGAGTATATAAAAAACGGAAAAGAATGAATAAACGCCAGCGTTGTGCGTATTTCCCTCTCAAGTACGGACTGTTCTTTACACTGCTGGGCTCCCTGCTAAAGACGTTAGTATCACTAACATGAAAATACATGAACACGTGCTACGGTATGTGATTAAGGATATATTACTGCACTATGTACGTGTACTGAAGGCACTAGTGAATCCAGTCTGGTGATTCTGCTACATGAGTCATTCTACAAATAACAGAGGTCTATTTATTTAGCAAGGTAATGTTGTAAGCCAGTTGGTGAGACATTGTGAATAAAACCGCTACAGAGACAAGACGGAGGGAGACGACAACACAGGGCGGTTGTTGTCTCCGCCCTGTGTTGTCGCCTCCCTCCGTCCTGTGTCTGTAGAGGTTTTATTCACAATGTCTATTTACTGTTTTGATGTTACCATATTAGCTCTCGTAATAAGTCTCGCAGGTCCAGATAGTTCCCTCGCCGTGCTTTCTGCATTATTGGCACATTTTTAATACAATGCGCCATGCTCTCCTGTCCATAATGTTTGTTGACACTTTACTTGCGTCATTTGATATTATTGTATCTAGCACAAGTTCGTTTCTACATCGAGTTGAACTGGTGCGTCCTGTTTTTAGCGGCGGCACCCTGTTGTCTCGACGCTGTTATATGCAGGGCGTTTTTATTTTTTAAAGCATATAACAAGAAGCGTAGGGCACGTGGCGTTTATGCAAAGTACTTCAGACCAGGCGGACATTGCCGCTAATCACGTGAGCTCCAGAAGACTGATGTGACTTCTTTATTAGTGCCTTGGGAGCAGTTGTTTAACTGAGAAATTGGGAGGCAGTCACATATTATTGCATCCTTCTTATATATATATGTATATATATATATATATATATATATATATATATATATATATATATATATATATATAAGAAACGAAGGGCCACAATAAACTGGTGAAGGCCGAGCCATGGCCGTACCGTTAAACCAGAGAACATGCAATTTTCCTAAGCGTACCGCGTCGTTTCTTCAACTACCTATGTGCCAGACCTACAAAACTTTTCCATGAATTACACACACACACACACACACACACTCACACACACACACACGCACGCACACGCACACACACACACACACACACACACACACACACACACACACACACACACACACACACACACACACACACACACACACACACACACACACAGCTGTGGACTGACTCTCGCGTTCCGATGTAGTCGAGGCTGATAAGTTACTAAGTGGCAATAAGCATAGTGTACAGGAATTCAGAGCCGGAGATATGCTCCGAGCCCGGACATATGCTGTTAGCCCCTTTTCAGCCCCCAAAATTTCATACACCACTGATGCTTGCTTAGCGACCATCGGGAACGCATCTGGCGTAACGCGCAAATGCAGCGAGTGCGAGTGTCCAAAAGAGCAGAAAGACAGCACGATGTGTTGCACGGCTAAGGTCGTATCAAAGAAGGTCAGGTAAAGGATGCTACAGAAATTTTCAGAATTGTCTACTAATACGTTAGCTGTCTTTGGCTCGGCTGCTACTTCGATTTTGCTAACTTATTTAGATATCTTATGCATGTCTACCCATCGCTATCAATCATCTCCTCTTACACTAATATAACGATTACATCTGTTAACTGGAGCAATTGTACATTTATTTTGCAGATGTAAATTGTCACGGGACAGACAGATTTTGCTTAGGTATTCGCCAAAGCATGTTTACGCATTAAAATTAACTGGTGAGGTCGTTGTACACGTACTCAGAGGCCATCAAGTGTGCAAGTTGCAAGCGTCTGCACTGATGGTTTCTTGGGCGAAGCGAGATATATGAGCCTTGTTTTGTAACGCCCGTGGTAATAGCTGCGCGGTGATCACTTACCTAGCTGCTTCTGCAAAGGCGGCAAATGAAGCTTCAAGTACGCCTCATTTTTTTTCCTCCGCCCTAAGTGGTCTGCAATGGAGCCTTCAATTTCGTGAATGGATGTCACCGCTGCCACCATGATGACCTTCGGCGTGCCACGCTTCGCCTTTAGAGCATGCAGCGATATATCGTTCCTCTTTTCGCTTTTGTTTAAATGCTTTCCTCGGGATATAGGTTACTGCGCTCAGCAAGAGCTTAAGTAGAGGAAAAAGAAATACGTCTCCTATACAGTGGGAGGAATATTGCGGAAAAATTCCCTCTGCTTAATGCCGGGCGGGCAACAACTCTAAGGAGAAGATTAGACCCGGCAGGGCTTGGTCTGTGCTTAGAAGGCTCCGGCCAAGGTCTGTCGAGCCAGCCTAGAAAATTTAGAGAAGCCGTTAACTTTATTGCCTCCACTCCATAAGGGAGACGGCAAGGCCCAGAAAACTTTTATGTGTTACCGTACTCTAAGAGAAGACAAGCTAGCATTGCTTGCGATAGGTGGGCATATGTAAGGCACATAAATAACAAAAGAAATGAGGGAGACAGTATATAGAGCACAGCGTTAAAGAAGCGCAGAAATTACCATCGCTACGTTTAGCATTTAACGTTACACGGCACTTCGCATGGCGGCCACGTGGAGGAGTGAATCAAGTGCAGCCTGCGCAAAGTTCGCGTTTACTACGAGCGAACGGGTCCGGAATTTCCATAGAAGACCTAATATCGTTGGAAATTCTTACACTTACACGTGGATCGACAAAACTCACTACATATAGATAACAATGACACTTAATAGTTACGCAAGGTAAAATTTTTGAATGTTGCGATTTTTTTGTGTTCCTCCTGTTCTTGAGGCTTTCGATATTACTGCGCAATTGACTAGTGAGGTAATTATTTTAAAAGATAAAATATCCTAGAACAGCATCATCATCATCAGCCTAGTTACGCCCACTGCAGGGCAAAGGCCTCTCCCATACTTCTCCAACTACCCCGGTCATGTACTAATTGTGGCCACGTTGTCCCTGCAAACGTCTTAATTTCATCCGCCCACCTAACTTTCTGCCGCCCTCTGCTACGCTTCCCTTCCCTCGGAATCCAGTCCGTAACCCTTAATGACCATCGGTTATCTTCCCTCCTCATTACATGTCCTGCCCATGTCCATTTCTTTTTCTTGATTTCAACTAAGATGTCGTTTACCCGCGTTTGTTGCCTCACCCAATCTGCTCTTTTCTTATCCCTTAACGTTACACCCATCATTCTTCTTTCCATAGCTCGTTGCGTCGTCCTCAATTTATAATAGAACCCTTTTCGTAAGCCTCCAGGTTTCTGCCCCATATGTGAGTACTGGTAACACACAGCTGTTATACACTTTCCTTTTGAGGGATAGTGGCAACCTGCTGTTCATGATTTGAGAATGCCTGCCAAACGCACCCCAGCCCATTCTTATTCTTCTGGTTATTTCAGTCTCATGATCCGGATCCGTGGTCACTACCTGCCCTAAGTAGATGTATTCCCTTACCACTTCCAGTGCTTCGCTGCCTATCGTAAACTGCTGTTCTCTTCCGAGACTGTTAAGCAACACTTTATTTTTCTGCAGATTAATTTTCAGACCCACCCTTCTGCTTTGTCTCTCCAGGTCAGTGACCATGCATTGCAATTGGTCTCCTGAGTTACTAAGCAAGGCAATATCATCAGCGAATCGCAAGTTGCTAAGGTATTCTCCATCAACTTTTATCCCCAATTCTTCCCACTCCAGGCCTCTGAATACCTCCTGTAAACATGCTGTGAATAGCATTGGAGATATCGTATCTCCCTGTCTGACGCCTTTCTTTATAGGGATTTTGTTGCTTTCTTTGTGGAGGACTACGGTGGCTGTGGAGCCGCTATAGATATCTTCCAGTATTTTTAAATATGGCTCATCTACACCCTGATTCCGTAATGCCTCCATGACTGCTGAGGTTTCGACTGAATCAAACGTCGAAACCTCAGAACAGCATAGGGAAGTGTTATTCGGCTCATGCAGGTCCAGGGCCTTTTACCGATGTGTCACGGCTCCGCCGAATACTTTCGGGTTGTCCTTACGCACCGTACTCGAACTCGTTCTGATGTGTGTCTACTCGTTCACATGAAGTAAGAATTTGCCCCGCCATGCAGGGTGTGCAAAGGGGAGTACTGATTCTGGGCAGATTACTCTCCGGCGTGGAGCAATAGCAGATCTAGATCCCTCATACAACTGGTTACGGTGACACAGAGCCTTAGCTAGCGCAGAATAATGTTGTCAACACATTCATTATTTACATATTTGTTTTAATTCCTTCGTGCCTTGGGGCGTTAGTAAAGGCAATGAGGCAGGTGGTTTGTATAGCTGTGGCGCAACACGCAGTCACTTTGTTTATCGCTGGTAACAATTCCGAGGGAGTTAAGTAGGGCATCCTAAGGGTGAGCGCTAGAGCTTCAGGTGAGCAAGACAAAAGCAACGTCAGCGAAGGCACAGAGCTATGCGCTGCCACTTCGAACTGATAACATTTGTTAGAAGTAACGGACGCTAGGTGTGTGTGGGCTGAAAGTACCCCCCTCTTGGTCTCATGTTTCCGTCGTCTCTGTTTCCGTCATGTGCACTTATTACTTTCCTGGTAATGAATATATACTGACAGGCTCATCTATTTATGTTACTTGATCGTCAGCGGAGGCGCAGAGGTAAGCATGTGTTGAAGCCATGGCATGAGCACACGGCCTCTGCTATATTGCACGGTGCACCGGCCTTACACAGCGCCGATAGCCAGTTGCTAGTTTATTCTGAAACATTTCGTTTCGTGACTAAGTCTGCTTTTAGTCAAATATTTCAGCGAATTTCCTAAAGCAAGGAAGACCCAATCAGTTACTTTCAATCATGCTAAATGTAGATGGCTGCCAAGCGTCCTGCCGAGCTACCTACCGTTGCGCAATGAACGCATGGACGAAATACTCATTTACGGTCTTCTGCTCTGCTTCAACTTCTGCTCCAATTTCACTTACATATTCAATTACCAGCTTTGCGCGCTATCAGAGGTCAGTCAAATATGGCGTCTAAATCGATCTACCAATAGACTAGGAAATATCAGAGCTTTAAGATAAGATACCAGTTGAATCCACAAACGAGTGTCGAGCATGACCCTTCATCATTGGCTTTGAGCGCTGTCAGCAAGACTCGGCCAGCAAGGCAGGGCAGTCTGCGTCTCTGTTTAAAGCAAATTATCGAGCATTGGGCCACCCATGTGGCCTGTACATGAAATTTACTTAGAATGTGTTAAATATATGTAAAATCTATGTATGTGTTTTTCCTATGTAGATCGCATCCACACCCCAGCGTGCTGTCTTGAAGAGAAGCCTTATGTATTTCGCATTATTATTCCTTCTTGGGGGTTATTTCTTTTATTGTTTTCTTTTTGTTCTTTAGTGAAATGATGCGTGAGTGGCTCGCTGTTCATCGCTAAAGCGGGAGCTCGTGGCTTTGTCAAGCTGCCGATTTGTCCTGCCTGCTTCCGCCATCGTAAAGTACTACTACGAATACTACGAATACTACTACTACTACTACTACTACTACTACTAATAATAATAATAATAATAGTAATTGTTATTACAATACAGTTCCGCGCCCCACTTCCCTCAAGTTGTTTACATCCACCTGTCTCCAGTTTCTTGAATATGCCTCAGCGGTGTGGAATGGCACAAGCAAGTTCAAATAGCATTTTAATTGAGCGCGTGCAGGAAAAAGGTAATCGTTTTCGGACCTCACGCTCGAACAATTTTTCAAGTCTGAATAATGATCACACACTTCCGTCACTTAGGTGCAGACGTAGTCGTACCGACGACCTCTTTTTATACAAGGTCATTCATGGAATTATTACATGTTCGGATCCACTATAGCTTTCGTTTCCTTGCAGGTTCCGCAGAAGAATACCAGAAAACATAGGTCCTTTTATGCTGCTGCCTCTTTCAGCACACACTCGCCTCTCAACAAAATGCAAAACCTTTACAAGTGTCGTTTTCTCCATCTTGACATCTTTCAAAACGTGTAATCTTCGCACATTCCCTTCAGCCTTCTTTCTATAGCGGCGTTTATCTCCTGACTTCTCATAGTTTCTCTCTCCTTCTCACCTTGCGTCTCTCGATTGTGTGCTATTGCTGTAATCTTGTAGCTGTTTAGTCCATTTCTTTTCTTGATTTTGTTGTTTCATTCTATTTTTTATCCAATAACCTTTAGTAGTTGTTGTTTTACATTTTTATGTTCTTTGTTTTGTTTTTCTGTGCAGCAGAACCCAGATCTCAGTGTTGTTCCTGGGCACATTAATTAATTAGTTAATTAATTGTGTGATGTACGTCGGAGGGCGACATGTCCAACATTCATTCGCAAATGTAAACATGTGAAACTTAGGAATATGATCAGTACAAGGTGACGGGGAAAACGTGGCATGAGAGCTTCGAGAGGCGTAGCACTAAGCACAACGATTGGCTGCGCACTCGTTGTGCTACAATTCGTTCGCAGACTACAAAAAAGATGAATGAATGGTAGCTCTTGCCAGTGTTAATATATAAAAAGAAAATACAGAGGTATCATGAAGACACCCGAAGACAAAACAGAGAATAAGTGGTGCCTTGTCCGTGATTCATTTTGCGCCGCATTCACTATTTTATTGACAGTCGTACTGGTTCAGACTGGAAAATGTAGGATTAAGCCCTGGAGAGACCTGTGGCAAACTTCTGAAACGATGTTAGTTCGCTGACACTGTTCTCTGGCACAGCAAGTTCTCTTGCCTGTGAATACCGTTATATTTTTAAAAAAGAATATCGGTAAATGAATGCGGGTAGAAGACTCGATTCTCATGCGCTGCCCGTATTCATGTACGCTGTTCATCGAGCGGGACATTGAGCAAGGCGAGCGACTTTAAAAACAGTATCTTACTGTATACGAATGCTCCGCTTACTCCTGAAATAATAAAACCTTCTATAGCTTGCCGCAGTAACAAAGTTTCGGTATTTGAGAATGAATAACATGATGCCTAAGTTAGAAAATGAGGACACTAAGGGAGTAAAAGACGTTCTTTAGCAGTGTATGGCTGAAAAAAAAGAAAAAGACCGTGCCTTAGTTTCGCACCTGCTTCGGCAAAGTGCCAAAAGGCAAAAAAAAATCATTTGAACGGACTATAGTATACTAATGCGTTAGCGCACCCCGCAAAAACAAAAACAAAACAACGCGAAAAAACAAAGAAAATTTCCAAGCGGCCAATTTTTTCTCGTCGGGAAACTTAATCAAAAACTCCGAGTACTAGCTGCGAACTTCTATAATGTGCGGCTTTGAGACTAGGGAACAAATGAGGAAAGTTGAAGTGTGGACTCTTGAAATTCGGTGATATCGTTCGTGCTTTTTGCGCTCGCAGTTCCACTTCACAGAAAGAGAACGCTCTCATGGCCAGACGTCTTCATCTCCTTACATCTGGCAATCTGCGTGTGCTTTATCCTTCGCCAATTATGTTCATCTATTCCTCGAAGCAAGGTGAAAACTTGAGCAGTCGACGCATTTCCATTTCCTCTTGCTTATACTATCTCTTCTAATTTTTATGCAACATGTGAAGATTAGGAGCGCGGAAACTATGGTATGCCCTTCTGCTTTCAGCCATCGCGACAAGCTGCCGCGCACCGAAAATGACTTTTCCGCGAATCATTCATTACGCCCCAAACAGCTTCATTTCTTTTCTACAAACCTTCCTTTATATTTTTTTTCCCCTTATGAAAGACGAAGTGCGAAGCGTGTTTTGACTGTGCGAATTACGTTTGCTGATCTAGTCTGCTGCGCGTACGTTTAGAATGGGGTTCCCGTCTTTTTTTTTTTTAAAGATTTTCCTTTGAGAAATTAACTCCTTGCGCGTGTGATTTTATTCTTCGCGAAAAAATATTGCTGTGTCCTAATTTGCATTTAGTCTAACAACTTCATTCATCGCTTAAATGCGTTTGTGGTTCAAGTGAGTAACATTACAACGCACTATGAGGACTATATGCGGGGTGTTTCAAAATACCGAAGCTGAGGCGGGCATCCTGCAGTGGACTTCAGTTGTGATTTTTTTCAAGCGCGACTTCACAGCCTTTCATCTCAGATTATGCGCATGGAGAGCATATTATATTTTTGTTCCGGCAGCAAGGCGAATGAGCTTTTTAAGGTAACGTACCCAATAAACCGAATTTTTTTTTGCGACAGATTGCCGGAACTTCGCGTGCACAATGAACGGAACTACGTAAAATATTTTATCCAGATCAGGGGTTCATATCTTTACAAATATTTCGTTTGTAAGAGCCGATTGCCACTGGCCGGCTGCCTTCGCTAATATGTCTAACATCACGATTGGATGGCACGCACATTTATAAAAATTTCTAACGTAACAACGTTATTTATTTTGCAATACTGCAGGCCCGACAGGCCTAAACAGGAGCATAAAGTCAAACAAAGATTAGTTCAAATGTGGGTTCACAAAAACGAGTTCACAAATGGTTCACACGTGTACAAAAAAGATGCAACAAACAAAGAAGACTAAAGCAACCTTTGTTGCAGTACTTTTTGAAAACCAGTCGCCTCAAAAATGGATTTAGGATGAGCGTTGCAGTGGGAAAGTGCCTGTGGAAAAAAGCATGTTTAAATGCGTTGGCTTTAACATATATCAGCTTCAGTGCATGATCATGAGTGTGTCGAGTCTTTAGGGCATTTAGGTGTTGAGCATATGAAGGCATGGGCATGTCTAATTTACCCTTCAATATATTATGCAAGAACACTATGGCAGCATATTTTCGACGTATTTGCAATGTCAAAATGCCATTCTCTTGGAGAAGCTTAGCTGGGGAGTCACACCTTTCGAATTTACCAAAAATGAATCTAACTCATTCTGTTTGCATCATCTCTAGCTTATGTATATCCCGCTTAGTTTGAGAATCCCAAACCACGAAAGCATATTCTATTACGGGCTTATGCCTTTCTCTATAGTCATGTAAGTATTGTACGTAAGTAACCTGAGCTCTGCTGGAGCTTTGTTTAATTTCCTCCTTAAGAGACACAACTTGTTGCAGGCTGATGCACAAATGTCCGAAAGCCAACCAGGATAAGTTTGAAGTAAGCGTAACAGCTAAATATTTGCGATTAGTAACCTGTACAATTTCTTGATTGTAAAGCGAATAGGAGTAAAAACTAGGATGTAGTTTACGTGTGATTCTTAGTAAGACGGTTTTTGGACATTAACTTTCATGTAACATGTTCGACAGCACTGCTCAACCTTCAACAACTGGTCATGTAAAACAGCATGATCACTCTCGCACAATATTTTCTTATACCGGGTGTGTCAGCGAACACTTTCACCTTTAAAAAAAAACTGCCTGCGTGTCTAGAGGGAAATGCGACAGAGGAGACCGGATGCAGTGCGTCCCTCACACATGACGCGTCTTTGCGGCGGCAATATGAACGGTGCGTCGCCACATTGCTTGAAAGATAATCGCATTAACCTCGACATCCATCGTGAGGTGGGTTCGGCCGGAATTCTTAATTTTTACTCCGTCTGAAGCAAATTTAGAGCGAAATTTGTGCCGCAACAAGCCACAAGGTTTTGGATTCCTACTGCGGAAGATATTTTAGCTGCTAAAGTGAATGATTACATATCTCAAGATGTGCTGTCATAACAGAGAAGTCCGTAAGCATCAAAAAACGTAGTCGCGTTAGTAGGCTAAACAGATGTTTACAATTTTTCTGTATAGAAGCTAGCGTTGCTCTTGAGCGCCAGTTTAAACGAAGCCAGAACGGTGAAAAATAACGTAGAGATACTTTGTGCGGGGGGTTGGAGAAGTTATTGTACTAGTCGCAGTAAAAACACGAGGCACCGAGATGTAAATTAACTGCTGCACTATCACGTGCTAGCAGCAGCACCCGGTCTGCAACGCCGTCAGCGTCGATCACTGTTTAGTATGCGCAATTTATTTTACTCGATCATTCGGTTATGCCCGCTGCCGAAAAAAACAGCCCCAGGTTGTCGCCAGCGTTGCCATGGATCATCGGTTCCTTTACAGCAGCGAACAGCACTGGAAGTACACCACATAATAAGGCTGAAAGCCGCAGTTATGCGCGTAGCAATGTTGTCGAGCGAGCAGTTTAGTATTGCCGCGCTGTCAACAAAATGGCGGATGGCGTTTGACGTTTTGAGTTTCCCCTCCTATTACGACATGTAAGCTTGTGTACTGGGGGATAAACGAACTGCGCGGTATTCTTGGCAAATAAAGGAAGACGTCCAAGAGACAGCTAGCACTTTATGCGACAGGGCCATGTCATTAACGGAGGAAGAAATCGAGTTGCAGGGTGACTTTACTTTCTTTGACACTAAGCCGCAGAGCCTGCCAGCAATTGAATTTCAAAGGGCCCTAGGGAAGCTAAAAAATGAAGAACGAAAGCAATTTTTCAGGAGAAGATCAATTGTCCGTTTTATGGCCGAATTCAAGAGCACTGAAGGCCTGTGTAGTATAGTTGTGTACATCACAGAAGAAAGGGGCAAAACATGGACATTATTATTTCTTGTCCGTCCGGACGTATCTACAGCGTCAAGCAAAAACATTGTGATAAAGCTACCGGAGCTACAAATGGCAGGGGGGAAACAAAGGACGACGGCCTTTGTGTTCCGTGTCGACCTGCCCGCATATAAAGTCTAGTAGGCGGCATGTTATGTGTCCCATTCCTTCTACGTGATGTCCACCTCTCTGCAACAGAAAGGGTGGAGTGGGACACGTTTTGTTATTCGCTAATGATTTTTTTCTCAAACCTTTCCAACATCCTGGAAAAAAAAAAGCTTCTGTGCTATTGTAGCGGAAAATGTGGTTTCACTTTAGACCAGCTAGCTTAGCATTCACAAGACATACAAATTAAATTAAGCAATAAGTTCAAACGCGTAAACTGTGCTGTTCTCTCCTGTATTCTTTTAAAGGTTACTCGTGTGACTGTTTTCACCTTTGGCTGTTTTCTGCTTCAAAAAATCGAAAGGAATAAAGTCTATCACGTTCAACAAATGTAACTGCTTCGCAGCAAATAGTATCAAATGTTTTGAATAAGTTGCGCGTGCTGACTATATTTTGTCAGAACGATTGTGCCATTGAATATTTGTTGAATACCCCTCGAAAGTAAAATACGCGCGAAGACTAATGCGCCCAATTGGCATTACTTTTTTACTACAACCAGGGCAGAAACAAATCGTTCTCTTAGAGTGGCTTATCATGCTTTCACATAAGAGTGCTCTGGAATTGAGTTGGAAAAAGAGCGAGAAATAAGAAAAAAATTCCGAGGACACCTAAGCACTTCTTACGAGTTGCGAATGCGAAATAATTAATGTCCGCTTGAACGCCACTGAGCCGTCCCTGGAATTATGAACTTCTCGCGGGAAAGGGAGCGCCTTGAGACGCTCCGCCAACGCCTCCTAGATAGCTCAAGGCCTGTGCACTTCAATCGGTGACGTCATGCTACCTTTCCCGACTACCATAGAATCTAATGGAGACGCTGCCGAGTAAAGCCGCGGTGATTTTGACGTCACCACTTTCGTCACGCCAGGCTTGGCAATGGAAATTTTCGTCCAAGTAGCATGATGTCATAAAGCAGAGTGCACAGGCCTGCTATATAGGAGGCGCTGATTTAGCCAAGGACGTGTTTTTCCAGGGCTCTGTGGCGGCGACGAAAACATAAATTTTTTATGCATGCTTTGAGCTTGCTTCTGTTTTTGATTTGCAGATTTCTTTACTTTAAATATTAATTGGCTAGTTTTCTTTTTCTTTGTTGCCTTTCTTCGTGTGCGCGGGTGTGTTTATTTATCCTATTTGCGATACTGCCAGTCTCAGTGAGACCAAAGAAGGTGGGCACTGTATTTTACAGTTCTACGAAAAGAAACAAACAGGTCAAGAAAAACGGTAAAGAGAAAAAGCTTCCGTAACTACTGGAGAAATCACCAATGACGATGTGAAATACAATACTTTCGGTTGGTATAACAATATTGCTCAGTAACAAATATAGTATTACTAGAATTTATATAGAAATAGCGAATAAATGACCCATGTAAGATTACGGAAATTATACAGCTAACAGATAAGAGCGCTGAAGTGACCAGTTTGTAGCTTGAAATGCAGAAATTCCACGAGCAGAAATAAGCATTACAGTTAAGACATGTGGGTGTGTTAAGTGGCGTCTTCTGTGTTTGATGTCTCTAGTAGTTTATGTTTATGAACGATGAAAGGGACAGAGAGGAAACTGTCTGAGTGGAGGAGATTCCATTGTTTGATCGCACGTGGGAAAAGTGAAAACTTGAACGTGTCATTGCGAAAATTGTACTCGTTTAGTGTAAATGGGTGCTTTTTTCGCAATAGACGTGATGTAGACAAAGTAACGTACTTAGCTCGGTCTATCTTATAACTGCCGTGCATTAGTTGGTAGATGAATTTTAAGCGGGCTTGTCTGGCCCTAACAGATAGTGTGCTAAGACCTGCATCAGCTAAGACGTTTGTAGGCGAGTCATAGGGCCTGTATTTGTTAAAGATGAACCGTACAGCTTTTCGTTGCACCTTTTCTAGTTTTAATATGTTAGTTCATGTGTGGGGAAACCATATGATACTAGCGTATTTTAAGACGAAGCGAACAAACGTTGCATAGGCTAGTAGTCTGGTGTGCTTCGGTGCAAGACGTAAACATCGTCTAAGAAAAAAAAAAGTTTGCGTAATGCGACTGAGGCAATATTATCAATATGTAAGTTCCATGAAAGGTCAGAAGAGAATGTCAAACCTAGTTATTGACTTTATTCAGGCATGTACCACCGAGAGTGTAAGAAAATTCCGAGGGCGTCTTTTTTGTTGTAAAAGACATGTATGCAGATTCAGTGGCGTTAATTGACATTTGCTATTCTTTACACCATTTGGACACCAAGTTGAGTGCTGTGTTTAATAATAAGTGGTCTGCGTAACTGACAATTTATTTATAAATAATACAATGATCTACGAAGAGCTTAATGTCGCAATCAATGTTAGCAGTAATGTCGTTAATGAAGATCAACAATAGCAATTGGCCCAATACTGACCCTTGGGGAACACCGGAGGTGACAGCTACAGACCTGGAAGGGGTGCTATATACAAAACATACTGTGTTTGATGCGATAAGAAGTTTTTTATCCATGCAGTAATCTGAGCATCCCCGATCGTAGCCTCTAGTTTCGCAACTAATTTTAGATGGCTTACGCAATCAAATGCTTTACTGAAGTTGAGGAGGATCATATATGTCTGGCTTCGGTTGTTAAGGTTGATCGCAAGGTCATGCACCACTTCGCTTAGTTGTGCGACTGTTGAGAGGCCACTTCTAAAACCGTGTTGTTGAGATATTAATATATGTTCTTGCTCGACAAATACAGTGATCTGTTTGCAGATCATATGTTGCAATATTTAACGAGATGTGCTGATAAGTGAGATTGGCTTGTAGTTAGAAGGTTCGTTGCTGCCGCTGCATTTATGTATAGGAATCCCCTTCGCTTTCTTTCCAGTCATCTATTAGTTGTGCGGTCGCGAGTTATTTGCGGTATATAATGGCAAGGCATTGGCTACACCATTCCGCATACGTTTTTAAAAACTTATTCGGGATATTATCTGGCCCATTAGCTTTCTTGATGTCGAGATTAAGCAATAGATTAAGAACTCCTGCATTAGTAACGTTTAATGAATCGATGGTGTTAGGCGGACAGGGTAGGAAGGAAAGTAAGCCATTATCTGAAGTGAAAACTGAAAAGAAAAAAAGTTCTTGAATGTGTTCGCTCGAGTCGTTTTATCTTCTAGAGACCGTTCAGGTGACACACCTGAACACGGGCGAAAGTATTTCCAAAACCTGTGTGGATTGTTGGTAATGAAGTCGGGGAATGTTGTGCTGAAATAGTGATTCTTTGCATGTTTTAACTTTCCTCTGAAGTGAGCGAGAGCGGAGGTCAGTTTGTCTTTCAGAGATTGATTCGCCCCTTTTCTTTTAATAGTATGTCTAAGTCTTTTTAATTTACGCTTCGCTTGAAGGACCTCGCCTGATATCCATGGGTTTTTCTTTTGTGGTTTGCAACGTTTCATCGCGATGAAGTTTGTTGCGCAGTGTAGTACGACTGACTTAAATTGGTGTTTGGTGTACACTTGGTTTTGCAGGATAGTCAGAGTCCTTTCGCGCCACGTGTTTCAACAGATGTAATCATGTAGGACGTTAAGTCTTTATAGCCTTTAAATAGTACTCTCGAAGTGGAAAGACTATTAGATATTAGCGATATTAATTTGTGTGTGCATTCGTATCGGGAATATCGGGAAATTGCTTTGATAGGAAAGTAACAGCGTGGCTGCGTGGTTGAACACGCGCGAACACTTGTCGTATCTTAAGTGTGTGCGTGTCGGCCTTTGCTAGAAGGCACGCACTCTGAAAGCTTCGGTGTTTGCATTAGAAAGAGCTAAGTGCAATACATGGCAAGAAACACGGTAAAGCGTGCAGTGTGCGGGGGGTCCCTCAAGGTAGACGAGGGGAAGAATGAGAATGGTGAGGAAATCGAGTCAATCGGAAGACACTGTGATGTCGATGCTAGGCTAAAGAAAATGGAGGATTTCCTGCATGAGCTTGTGTAACAGGTCGAAGAGCTAAAATGAGCTAAATATGAAGCATGATACACGGAAGGAGGTGGAAAAAACACTTCAAGCAGCCGAGGAAAAGCTGAACAGGGTCGCCATCGTGAACGAGAATGGTCGTGACAATCTAACGCAGTCTCCCGACGTGACAGGAGAGGGAGTGTCACCAAAGCACGTGGAACCTGGGGAGGGAGTAGCCGGAAAGAGCTGCACCTACCTTGAGGCCGCCACACACACACACACACACACACACACACACACACACACACACACACACACACACACACACACACACACACACACACACACACACACACACACACACACACACACACACACACACACACACACACACACACACACACACACACACACACACACACACACACACACACACACACACACACACACACACACACACACACACACACACACACACACACACACACACACACACACACACACACACACACACACACACACACACACACACACACACACACACACACACACACACACACACACACACACACACACACACACACACACACACACACACACACACACACACACACACACACACACACACACACACACACACACACACACACACACACACACACACACACACACACACACACACACACACACACACACACACACACACACACACACACACACACACACACACACACACACACACACACACACACACACACACACACACACACACACACACACACACACACACACACACACACACACACACACACACACACACACACACACACACACACACACACACACACACACACACACACACACACACACACACACACACACACACACACACACAAAGCAGGAGCGCAGGGGTCAATGCCCCTTGTCAAGTCTGAATCACGCGGAAAAGGACAAATGGAAGCAGAGAGAGATAGGAGGGAGTGAAATGGCGATTATCGCCGGCGACTCAAACCTGGCTACATGCTCAGAAGTAATTATGGAGAGGGTGAAAGGCTATGGAAGAGTGGCGGTAGGGACATTTCCAGGGCGGACACTGGGTTCTGTCATGGGGCGAGCAAAGGCAAAGCTCGCGGAAAATGCCCACGGACGCAACCTTGTCATAGTAGCAGGTAGGCTAAATGACGTCCTAAACAGAAAAGAGACAGGTCTAGCCCAGCGCTTGGCGAAGGGGGTAGACGACTTGTGCGAGCTGTCCCCTCAGGGGCAGATCGTGTTGTGCACGGTGCTGGAGGTGCCTGTACGTGACAGTAACATACAAAGAGCCGTAGTGGCTGCTAATGAGGCTATATTGACATTGAGCCAAGAGAAAGGTTTCGACAGTGTCGAAGTAAACAGGGAAGTGTGAAGGTGTGGTGCTTTTGAACGAGACGGGATCCACTTCGATTACAGGCTTGGATGAGAAGTGGCCTGGCGACTTGCTGGTCGCGTGGTTACTTCTTTAGGGGGCCCACGGCCTCTCAGGAGGCCAGGGTAGGTAGTAACGAAGAAGGTCTACTAGGGGAACGTCAGAATAGTATCGACGTCAATAACATAAAAAGGAGGAAAACAAGAAAGATAGCTCGCCATGCAATAGGCTACATAAACATGCAGGGCGGCAGAAGAAGGAAAAAGTGGGCTGAGATCGAGCAGTTAAATATAGAATACATAGGGGTGTATGCAGTTACACAAACGCACCTTAGAGACTCGGAAGAGCCGCCAGGGTTTGAGAATTATGTTTGGCGAAGGTGCAACAGAAGTAAGTTGGAAAGAAAGGGAGGGGGAGTCGGAACGCTCATCCATCAGGGAGTTAAATGGAAAATAGTAAATTCAAATTGTCAAGAGCATCTTATGGTTATCATGCATAATGAGGAGAAAGAAAACTTGGCTGGGCGTGGCATATTTGTGGACCGGAAATAATTTCGCAGAGAAGAATCAAGAGTTAGAGGAATGCCTAAGTGCTGATATTAGGGGTTTCGGGAATGATGCCGAAATTACCCTATTAGTGACATGAATGCCCACGTACAGCATCTAGATGGCTGTACCAACAAAAACGGGAAGTCGATGCTAGATCTTTGTGAGAAACATAACATCGTTATCGTGAATGCAAGGCCTAAGTATGAAGGGCAGATCACGTGGGAAGTGGGAAACCGGCAATCGACCATTGATTACTGTCTGATAGCGGAAGGGATTCACGATAAGTTGAGAGAAATGGTCATTGACGAGGAAGGATATAACAGTATAGGGAGTGAGCATAAACGCATCATTTTGAAAATGGGATATGTCGGTGGGAAAGATAGCAAGGAGCGCAAAATGGCCAGTCCAAATTTGAACGCTGAACAAATAACAAATATAGTCACAAGAGTCCAGGAAGAACGTTGCGAATGGCCAAGCAAAGAGTGGGAATATAGTGAGCTTTTAAGTATAATAACGACAGAAATACGGAAAGAGAGGCAACATGCTAGTTGGAAAGGAAAAAAAGAAACTGAAAAGCTGGTGGAGCAGGGAGATAGGAGAAGCGACCGTCGAACGACAGAAAGCATCCCCAGAGCATAGGCAGGCAAAAAAAATTCCTAGTTGCCGCAGGATGATGTAGCCAGAAAATGGGGAATATACCGGAAGAAGAAATCTATGGTTCAAATACTGGTGCAAGCAAAGATGAAAGATGAAAGGTGGAAGTGAACGTTGGTTGTCAGAAATACATGAGAAAAAGAAGGTAGCACCTGGACTGTTTTGGAAGCACATAAAATTATTAAGTAGGAAGTCTGGCACAACACAACAAATCCAAGACGAAGATGGAAACAAACTGGAAGGTGAGGCGGCATTAAATTACACCCAAAAAATAACAGCTGAATCTTCACAAGGCAATGACGAGGTTGTATTGGTTGAAAGAGAACCATATGGAAGAGGAGCTGGTGCTGACAAATTTAAACTGGGAGAAAGCCGAAGAGTAAATTCCTAAGCGCTCAGCCACAGGGCTGTGCGAGGTTCCTATTAGGCTGATTAATGAACCAGGACCAAAATGTAACGCAGCTGTGTTGAAAGCAGTGGAAAAAACTTTAAAATATACAAGAATACCAGACAGCTGGCGACAAAGTAGAATGTCTTTAATTTATAAAGGGAAGGGGAGAAAGATAGAATTCACTCGTATGGGCCGTTAACCATTACATCCGTAATATACAGGTTAGCAATGCAGGCTATAAAAGTAAAGCTTCAAGGATGGGCAGAGAATAATTGCATTTTGGGAGAACTTCAGAATGGCTTCAGAATAGGTAGGCATTTGGATGACAACTTATTTGTTCTTACTCAGTGTATTGAAATATCAAGAGTAGAAAACAGACCATTATATGTGGCCTTTTTAGACATTACAGGAGCGTATGACAACGTAGAGCGCAACATTTTGGGGAATATTCTGGAAGGGGAAGGCCTAGGCGACGATTGTCAACAGCTTTTGAGAGAGATTTACCTAGAAAATATTGTTTGCGTTAAATGGGAAAGGAT
Organism: Dermacentor variabilis; assembly: GCF_050947875.1. Taxonomy (NCBI): domain Eukaryota; kingdom Metazoa; phylum Arthropoda; class Arachnida; order Ixodida; family Ixodidae; genus Dermacentor; species Dermacentor variabilis. The sequence continues at coordinate 177,056,852 of NC_134568.1, forward strand.
GAGGATCGAGGACAAAGTTGATATTAACAAGGGACTGAGGAAGTGGTGCTCTTTATCCCCACTTCTGTTTATGATGTACATGGTGAGGATGGAAAAGGCGCTAGAAGGAAGTAATATCGGATTTAATCTCTCATACGAACAAGCGGGTACAGTAGTAGAGCAGCAGCTTCCAGGTTTGTTTCATGTGGACGCCATTGTGTTACTAGCTAACAAGCAGAGTGATTTGCAACGTCTGGTTAATATCGGTGGACAGGAAGGCGAGAATTCAGGTGTGAAATTTAGCGTTAAAGAATCAGGTGCTTTGGTATTCAATGAAAACCCTGAACAAACAGTGTCAATACAGGGCTAGGAAATACCGCGCGTAAAAGAATACAAGTACATTGGGATATGGAAAAACGAACGCAATAGATATATGGAAACGCAGGAAAAAAAACAGTAACAGTAAAGGGGAAGAGAAATGCAGCCATAATGAAACACAGAGTGCTATGGGGATACAATAGGTACCAGTTACTCCGGGGTATGTGGAAAGGTGTAATGGTTCCAGGACTTGCATTTGGAAATGCGGTTGCTTCCTTGAGATCAGGGCTACAATCAGGACTCGATGGCAACCAAAGGTCAGTGGGTCGCCTCGCATTTGGCGCTCACGGGAAGACTACAAATGAAGCTGTGCAGGGTGATATGGGCTGGACTAGTTTTGAAGTGAGGGAAGCTCGCAGTAAAATTGAGTATAAAGAACGGCTGAGGAATATGGAGGAAAGTAAATGGGCTGGGAGAATGTTCAGGTATCTGTACAGGAAAAACACTGATTCACAGTGGAGGAAAAGAACTAGGAAGCTTACCAGCAAGTATGGGGCCTGTATGGTGAGCGACACGTCAACAAAGAATGTCAAGCGGAAAGTCAGAGAGGCCGAGACAATCGCATAGGTGGCTGCAATGAGAACTAATTAAGAGGAAAAACCGAAATCGGGAAAGAAAAAATATATGATAACTCAAATGGAAGCTCATTCCTTTTTGAAGCGAGATCAGGTTGCCTTAGAACACGCACTTAAAAGCGAGATATAAGAAGGAAGAAGAAGCATGTTCATGCTGTGGCAAAGCTAGGGAAACGATGGAGCATGTTTTATTAGAATGTGAAGACATTTGCTCAGCGGTCAATTTAGGCACCACTGGCCTCCATGAAGCCCTTGTGTTCAACGAGAGCAGGGGGAAAGTAAACGTGTCCTCAGTAGAGGTTAGTAAGGGGCGATTGGAAGATTGGTGGAAGAAAAGTAGGGAAACGACAAACAACGGAGGCGTACAAAAAGAAAGTTCACAATAGGGGTTCCGAAACCTTGGTTATGGGAGTATATTGTCTTTCCTTTCCTTTTTTTTAACATAAGTAGGGCATTAGGCAATAACGTGAGCTTGGTGGCACAATCCACCGCACCGTTCCAAAGGGGACGCTCATAGCATGCATGCATGCATGCATGCATGCATCCATCCATCCATCCATCCATCCATCCATCCATCCATCCATCCATCCATCCATCCATCCATCCATCCATCCATCCATCCATCCATCCATCCATCCATCCATCCATCCATCCATCCATCCATCCATCCATCCATCCATCCATCCATCCATCCATCCATCCATCCATCCATCCATCCATCCATCCATCCATCCATCCATCCATCCATCCATCCATCCATCCATCCATCCATCCATCCATCCATCCATCCATCCATCCATCCATCCATCCATCCATCCATCCATCCATCCATCCATCCATCCATCCATCCATCCATCCATCCATCCATCCATCCATCCATCCATCCATCCATCCATCCATCCATCCATCCATCCATCCATCCATCCATCCATCCATCCATCCATCCATCCATCCATCCATCCATCCATCCATCCATCCATCCATCCATCCATCCATCCATCCATCCATCCATCCATCCATCCATCCATCCATCCATCCATCCATCCATCCATCCATCCATCCATCCATCCATCCATCCATCCATCCATCCATCCATCCATCCATCCATCCATCCATCCATCCATCCATCCATCCATCCATCCATCCATCCATCCATCCATCCATCCATCCATCCATCCATCCATCCATCCATCCATCCATCCATCCATCCATCCATCCATCCATCCATCCATCCATCCATCCATCCATCCATCCATCCATCCATCCATCCATCCATCCATCCATCCATCCATCCATCCATCCATCCATCCATCCATCCATCCATCCATCCATCCATCCATCCATCCATCCATCCATCCATCCATCCATCCATCCATCCATCCATCCATCCATCCATCCATCCATCCATCCATCCATCCATCCATCCATCCATCCATCCATCCATCCATCCATCCATCCATCCATCCATCCATCCATCCATCCATCCATCCATCCATCCATCCATCCATCCATCCATCCATCCATCCATCCATCCATCCATCCATCCATCCATCCATCCATCCATCCATCCATCCATCCATCCATCCATCCATCCATCCATCCATCCATCCATCCATCCATCCATCCATCCATCCATCCATCCATCCATCCATCCATCCATCCATCCATCCATCCATCCATCCATCCATCCATCCATCCATCCATCCATCCATCCATCCATCCATCCATCCATCCATCCATCCATCCATCCATCCATCCATCCATCCATCCATCCATCCATCCATCCATCCATCCATCCATCCATCCATCCATCCATCCATCCATCCATCCATCCATCCATCCATCCATCCATCCATCCATCCATCCATCCATCCATCCATCCATCCATCCATCCATCCATCCATCCATCCATCCATCCATCCATCCATCCATCCATCCATCCATCCATCCATCCATCCATCCATCCATCCATCCATCCATCCATCCATCCATCCATCCATCCATCCATCCATCCATCCATCCATCCATCCATCCATCCATCCATCCATCCATCCATCCATCCATCCATCCATCCATCCATCCATCCATCCATCCATCCATCCATCCATCCATCCATCCATCCATCCATCCATCCATCCATCCATCCATCCATCCATCCATCCATCCATCCATCCATCCATCCATCCATCCATCCATCCATCCATCCATCCATCCATCCATCCATCCATCCATCCATCCATCCATCCATCCATCCATCCATCCATCCATCCATCCATCCATCCATCCATCCATCCATCCATCCATCCATCCATCCATCCATCCATCCATCCATCCATCCATCCATCCATCCATCCATCCATCCATCCATCCATCCATCCATCCATCCATCCATCCATCCATCCATCCATCCATCCATCCATCCATCCATCCATCCATCCATCCATCCATCCATCCATCCATCCATCCATCCATCCATCCATCCATCCATCCATCCATCCATCCATCCATCCATCCATCCATCCATCCATCCATCCATCCATCCATCCATCCATCCATCCATCCATCCATCCATCCATCCATCCATCCATCCATCCATCCATCCATCCATCCATCCATCCATCCATCCATCCATCCATCCATCCATCCATCCATCCATCCAACATCCATCCATCCATCCATCCATCCATCCATCCATCCATCCATCCATCCATCCATCCATCCATCCATCCATCCATCCATCCATCCATCCATCCATCCATCCATCCATCCATCATCATCATCATCCATCCATCCATCCATCCATCCATCCATCCATCCATCCATCCATCCATCCATCCATCCATCCATCCATCCATCCATCCATCCATCCATCCATCCATCCATCCATCCATCCATCCATCCATCCATCCATCCATCTCCATCCATCCATCCATCCATCCATCCATCCATCCATCCATCCATCCATCCATCCATCCATCCATCCATCCATCCATCCATCCATCCATCCATCCATCCATCCATCCATCCATCCATCCATCCATCCATCCATCCATCCATCCATCCATCCATCCATCCATCCATCCATCCATCCATCCATCCATCCATCCATCCATCCATCCATCCATCCATCCATCCATCCATCCATCCATCCATCCATCCATCCATCCATCCATCCATCCATCCATCCATCCATCCATCCATCCATCCATCCATCCATCCATCCATCCATCCATCCATCCATCCATCCATCCATCCATCCATCCATCCATCCATCCATCCATCCATCCATCCATCCATCCATCCATCCATCCATCCATCCATCCATCCATCCATCCATCCATCCATCCATCCATCCATCCATCCATCCATCCATCCATCCATCCATCCATCCATCCATCCATCCATCCATCCATCCATCCATCCATCATCCATCCATCCATCCATCCATCCATCCATCCATCCATCCATCCATCCATCCATCCATCCATCCATCCATCCATCCATCCATCCATCCATCCATCCATCCATCCATCCATCCATCCATCCATCCATCCATCCATCCATCCATCCATCCATCCATCCATCCATCCATCCATCCATCCATCCATCCATCCATCCATCCATCCATCCATCCATCCATCCATCCATCCATCCATCCATCCATCCATCCATCCATCCATCCATCCATCCATCCATCCATCCATCCATCCATCCATCATCCATCCATCCATCCATCCATCCATCCATCCATCCATCCATCCATCCATCCATCCATCCATCCATCCATCCATCCATCCATCCATCCATCCACATCCATCCATCCATCCATCCATCCATCCATCCATCATCCATCCATCCATCCATCCATCCATCCATCCATCCATCCATCCATCCATCCATCCATCATCCAACCATCCATCCATCCATCCATCCATCCATCCATCCATCCATCCATCCATCCATCCATCCATCCATCCATCCATCCATCCATCCATCCATCCATCCATCCATCCATCCATCCATCCATCCATCCATCCATCCATCCATCCATCCATCCATCCATCCATCCATCCATCCATCCATCCATCCATCCATCCATCCATCCATCCATCCATCCATCCATCCATCCATCCATCCATCCATCCATCCATCCATCCATCCATCCATCCATCCATCCATCCATCCATCCATCAGCCATCCATCCATCCATCCATCCATCCATCCATCCATCCATCCATCCATCCATCCATCCATCCATCCATCCATCCATCCATCCATCCATCCATCCATCCATCCATCCATCCATCCATCCATCCATCCATCCATCCATCATCCATCCATCCATCCATCCATCCATCCATCCATCCATCCATCCATCCATCCATCATCCATCCATCCATCCATCCATCCATCCATCCATCCATCCATCCATCCATCCATCCATCCATCCATCCATCCATCCATCCATCCATCCATCCATCCATCCATCCATCCATCCATCCATCCATCCATCATCCATCCATCCATCCATCCATCCATCATCCATCCATCCATCCATCCATCCATCCATCCATCCATCCATCCATCCATCATCCATCCATCCATCCATCCATCCATCCATCCATCCATCCATCCATCCATCCATCCATCCATCCATCCATCCATCCATCCATCCATCCATCCATCCATCCATCATCCATCCATCCATCCATCCATCCATCCATCCATCCATCCATCCATCCATCCATCCATCCATCCATCCATCCATCCATCCATCCATCCATCATCCATCCATCCATCCATCCATCCATCCATCCATCCATCCATCCATCCATCCATCCATCCATCCATCCATCCATCCATCCATCCATCCATCCATCCATCCATCCATCCATCCATCCATCCATCCATCCATCCATCCATCCATCCATCCATCCATCCATCATCCATCCATCCATCCATCCATCCATCCATCCATCATCCATCCATCCATCCATCCATCCATCCATCCATCCATCCATCCATCCATCCATCCATCCATCCATCCATCCATCCATCCATCCATCCATCCATCCATCCATCCATCCATCCATCCATCCATCCATCCATCCATCCATCCATCCATCCATCCATCCATCCATCCATCCATCCATCCATCCATCCATCCATCCATCCATCCATCCATCCATCCATCCATCCATCCATCCATCCATCCATCCATCCATCATCCATCCATCCATCCATCCATCCATCCATCCATCGGATAAGACACCCGGCTTCTGAGCATGGAGTCGTTGGTTCGAAACTCATTACCGCCACCGTCGTTCCTTTGAAATTTATTCTTTCTTTTAATAGATTAATTTCGTTTATAGCGATCACCGAGGCGAAGTTAAAACGCAGGCGAGAGCTTGCGCGGACAAGGAACGCCCTGATAACGCAGGCTTCCGAGAGCGAGGGTGACGTGGCGTCGCTGCGATACATTTTGCCCTCACGCAAGACCTGGCGCGGCAGCAGGTGTATCCTTTCGCCCACTCTGCCCCGTCGAGGCGCGCACGTGGCGTGAAGTCGCAGCCAATGGGAATGTGGGTGCCGCTTCGCTGCTACAGGAGTCGGTATTTTTTTTTCGCTTAATGGGCCAATTGACGCTTTCGCAAAGAAATAAAAAATAAAAAAAGAATTCTTACAAAAAGAAACAAGCCTGTAGTTGCACGCTTGCGCTCGGTGTTTGAACGGGTAGGCAGAGAGGAGCTTCTGTTTCGCAAATCGGTTGGGCGCGAGCGTCTTTAGTCTCAAGCCCGGTGGGGGCATGTTTATTCAGGCCACACGCTCGCCTTGAAGGCACGTCCGAAACCGTCTTACTATAGTGTTTTGTATGCTGCACAGCACCACTGCTTTACTCTAAGCTGTGGCCGCTATTCCCCTTTCCACCTGACTTCATTTTCTAACCTGCTCGCTCCTCGTCGTCAGCATTATTATCGTTGACTGGCGACGCCATGAAGCATCCGAATCAGTCTCGGCCGCCTTTGTGCGAAAAGCGACAGAAAACGAAAATTGCTCGAGAGTTGAGGAGGACTGTGGCAAACACGAAATAAGTGTGGTGATTCGAAGCACACAGCGACCTCGTCTTCTGCCTACTCTCGCTCGACGAGACCTACAATGTGGCATTTAAGAACTGCCCTCACTTTAGTGTACAAATAACGGCGCTTTCACCGCGCTACACAAATCAGCCAATTGTCCGCTATCGGAACACAGCGGTTTTCGAACACAATGCACGGTCCCAAGCGTTCGCATGTTTTTTGTCGAACTGGGATCTCGCTAAATGTAATAGAGGTTCTCCCACACTTGCAACATTCTCATGCGTTCCTGCACTATTTTGTTCATTCTTTTTCTTCCGCAGATAAACGGAAGCAGCCCTGGTTAACACCCAAGCCGTTTCCCTTGATTTGTTTTCTCAACCGAACAGGGGGCCAGGGACGCGCACTGACCGAGGGAAGCCTGGTTTCCCATCTCCGGAGGCGCGACCAGGCCACGAGCCTCCAGCACGGTGACGGTGAGCCTCTCGAGGCCGGCCTTGTAGCAGAGGCCCAGCAGCAGCTCCCCTTGGTCCGGCGGCGCCTGCGTTGAGCAGCGACACCTCTTTCCAGTGGCCGACGCAAGCAAACGCGCAGCACTCGATTCTTTTTTTTTCATTCACTGCAGGGTACACGCACGAAAATGAAATGGGAGGAATGCGTGTGACTGAGCGGAAAGCTTCGCGTGATGTGTGCTTGTTTGGGCGCGGGCCCCGGCCTGCCGAATCCCGGTGTCTGCGCAAACCGAATCATATTGATGTCACCAAGGACGCTGGCGTGCGGTGTGTGGTAATCGATGCGGACTCTGTTAAGAACGCTGAAGTCGGTTTTCGCTTTTCGACCGCCTGCGCACGAACGACGAAACCCCATTATCCGCGAGTGTATTTATCGGCGCTTTCCCGGGAATAAACCCACTTCTCCCGCCAGACGATTTTTTTTTATTTCTCCGAGGTTTCAAATAAAAGTGCCACTTTGGTGGCACGAATATATTGAGAATAACACCGGCACTATATCAAAAGAATGCAAAGTGTTTGCCGCAACTGCTAATCGGTAGACTAACAGAACAAAACTACCGGCTCTTGAAAATTTAACGATGAAATATTACAAAAACCGCCGCCGCTGTCATCGGGCCGCATCAGATTTCTCCACACTTGTCCCGACTTCAAGTTACGCCAGGAAACGGCCATAATGACATTAATAACAAATACAACCCTCCGCAATCGACAGTTAATTCCAAAATGTTTGCGTATTTTACTTTAGTAACCACATTCTGGTATACCTATAATACGTTTCATTTTGAAAATCCCCTTTCAGGAATTACTGACTGCTTGTTCTCTATCTTTATAACGGTGTGCATATTTATGAATGCGTGATTATCGTTCGGTGCGTGTCGTGAACACATAGCATAAATGTGGTTTTGTCCCTGAATGCACAGCATCAGAAACTGCAAATTATAGGAGTAGAAATAATGATTTGGCATGGGCCCACGAATGTGAGCGATTAACATAAAGAATGTGCGGATGTACTGAATACGGACGTCGCAGTGGTGTGTCCACATGTTTTTTTTTTTACTTTCTGCACCCGATATATATTTGAGCATGATTCGCAACCAACTAAAGCTAACGTATTACTCGTCCGCAGTTTTTACATAAATTGAAAGGTCTGCCTTGAACGACCAGTTGCATTGCTGGCTATTGCCTCTGCATATAGACAATTCGACGCTACAGTTGATAGAGGATGCCCTTATGAAATCATGCCACAAAACATTTTCTAATCAGTACAATCGTTAAAAACATTGGCGCGTATTCAATAAGTCGTTCGTACGCAAAAACAGTTTGATAGAATCCCCAGTTAAGAACGCATCTTATATACTTCCTGCACTGCTGTTACAATATTATTAGCGAAAACAACCTGACGTTTCATTATTAATGCCCATTTGATTCATTTCTCTAAAATGAGGAAAAAAACAAGGTTACTTAAAACGGATTCATGATTTAGGTATAATTGTGGATCATTAGTATAACTGTGCACGTAATGCTTAAACGCATGTCCTAAAAAAAAAAGGCACTTAGTTGACAATTAGAGATTGTGCCTGTGTTTCTCTCGCTGAATAGGTTTGCTTTCTTCTTTTTTTTGTCTTGCAGTCTTATCGCCTGGATGCTTGTGCCGGAAAATTTGTCGAGTCACCGACCAGATCCACGGTCGTCTCCAGATCTCTCCATGCCACGATGCGTTCTCCTGAGAGTGGATCCAGATCACGAAGAGGAAAGAGCACGTGTCCGATGACGTTGTGTCGCTTGCCGCGATCGTTATCCAGCACCGTCAGCTTGAGTACTCGCTCCGATAAGGCCTTGGCCGGGATCTGCGTTCCCCCGTCCCCGGAGAGAAACGTTTTAAAGGTGCAGATATTTAAATTAATTCTGGGGTTTTACGGGCCAAAACCACGATCTCATAATGAGGCACACCGTAGTGGAGGACTCCGGATTAATGCTGACTACCTGTGGTTCTTTAACGTGCAACCAAAGCAGGGTACACGGGCGTTTCTGCATACCGCCCCCAAATAAGTACGGCCGCCATGGCCGGGATTTGATTCTGAGACATCGTGCTTAGCAACATAACGCCATAGCCACAAAGCAACCACGGCGGGTGATGCAGAGATCATATCGCTCTATAGAGTATTAACGAAACATGTTATTGAATCCTTATGTATTAACGGATATACACACACGAAACAGAGCATATAAAGACAGGGAAAAGTGGTGATTCATGGGTGAGAGGAGAGCGTGTAAATAAGAAAATCACTTGCAAGTGTTCTAACCCGCACAGTTCTGGTAGTCAATGCTAATATCTGAGGAGGCAAACAAAACAAAGTCAGGCAAAAAAAAAACTTTTACCAGAGTAACTACACTTGCAACCAAAAGGTGACGCTACACCGTGACAGTGACAGTGTACAGAATGGGAGGGAAGCATCAACTGATCAGGCAGTCGAGATACGTAGTACGCGTTTAGAGTATTAGTGGGTAAAAACAAAACAGGCAAGAGACAGATAGGGCCGGGTCTGTTACAAGCAGAGTTAACAGAACAACGTAGATATAGAAGTTTTCGGAAAGGAGAAAAGAATTAAGGAAAGGTAGACAAAATGATAGACTGAAAAGCATGTATAGCATACCTTATTATAGCTCAAGCAGGCTACGTGAATGTTTGTCACCGCCCCGTTTCAAAGGGTATGCCAATTCATCATCATCATTACAATTCACCAAAGAATGGTAGACCGGTTGACTTTAGGAGCCCACAGTAGCACAACAAATGAGGCATTGTAAGGTGACATGGGTTGAGTCTCTTTTGAAGTAAGAGAAACGCAGAACAACGATAGCTTTGACTAAATTTCGACTCAGGGACCTGGACGAAAATAAATTGGCGGTCAAAGTGCACGAAGACACAATCATCATCATCATCATCATATTATTATTATTATTATTATTATTATTATTATTATTATTATTATTATTATTATTATTATTATTATTATTATTATTATTTTATGGCCACTGCAGGACGAAGGCCTCTCCCCGCGATCTTCAATTACCCAGGTCCTGCGCCAACCGATTCCTACTCGCGCCCGCGAATTTCCTCATTTCATCGCTCCACCTAGTCTCCTGCCGTTCTAGAACGCGTTTCCTTTCTCTTGGTACCCATTCTGTAACCCTAATGGTCCAAAGGTTATCTAATCTGCGCATTACATGACCTGCCCAGCGCCATTTTTTTTCTCTTAATTTCAATTAGAATATCAACCATACCCGTTTGCTCTCTGATCCAAACCGCTCTCTTTCTGTCTTTTGACGTTATGCCTAGCATTATTCCTTCTATCGCTCTTTGCGCGGTCCTTAACTTGGTATCAAGCTTCTTTGTCAATCTCCAAGTCTCTGCCCAATATGTCAGCACCGGTAAAGTGCGCTGATTGTACACCTTCCTTTTCAATGATAATGGTAAGCTTCGAGTCAGGAGCTGACAATGTTTGCCGCATGCGATCCAACGCATTTTTATTCTTCTATGAATTACCATATCATGATCAGGGTTCTCTGTGATTAGTTGACATAGGTAGACGTACTCCTTCACAGACTCTAGAGGCTGACTGGCGATCCTGAACTCTTGCCTCTTGCTTGGCTTATTCATCATTATCTTTGTCTTCTGCATATTAATCTTCAACCCCACTCTTACACTCTCTCTGTTAAGGTCCTCAATCATTTGTTGTGACTCATCTGCAGTGTTGCTGAATAGAACAATGTCATCGGCAAACCGAAGCTTGCTGAGATATTCGCCGTCGATCCTTACTCCTAAGCCTTCCCAGTTGAATAGCTTGAATATATTTCTTCCAAGCATGCAGTGAATAGCATTGGAGAGATTGTGTCTCCCTGTCTGACTCCTTTCTTTATAGGTATCTTCCTACTTTTCTTGTGTAGAATTAAGGTAGCTGTGGAATCTCTGTAAATATTTTCCAAGGTATTTACGTAAGCGGTCGGTACTCCTTGATTACGTAATGCCTCTATGACTGCTGGTGTCTATACTGCATCAAATGCCTTTTCGTAATCTATGAAAGCCATATAGAGAGGCTTATTGTACTCTGCGGATTTCTCGATTACCTGATTGATGACATGGATGTGATCCATTTTAGAGTATGCCTTCCTGAAGCCAGCCTGTTCCCTTGGTTGACTAAAGTCCAGTGTTGCCCTTATTCTATTGGAGATTATTTTGGTGAATATTTTATATAATACTGGGTGTAAGCTAATGGGCCTATAATTTTTCAATTTTTTTCACGTCTCCCTTCTTGTGGATTAGTATAATATTTGCGTTCTTCCTGTTTTCTGGGACCTGTGCAGTAGATAGACACTTCGTATACAGAGCCGCCAGTTTTCCAAGCATTATGTCTCCTCCATCTTTGATTAAATCGACTATTATTACAACTACTACTGCCGCTCTTCCTCGTTTCGTGCCTTGCAAGTCTCTTCTGACCTCATCGCTAGTTATAGGAGGAGTTTCTGTATCCTGTTCATTACTGTTTCTAATGGAGGTATCCTGACTCCTCTTGGTACTGCGCAGGTCAGTATAGAATTCTTCCGCTGCTTTTACTATACGTTCGAGATTGCTAATGATATTACCCTGCTTACATTTCGGTGCATACATCTTGGTTTGTCCTATGCCAAGTTTCCTTCTCACTGATTTCTGGCTGGGTCCATTTCTCACGGCTTCTTCACTCTTTCTCACGTTATAGTTTCGAATATCACTTTTTTTCGCCTTGTTGATCAGTTTTGACAGTTCCGTGTATTCTATCTTATCTCTTGAGTTGGACACTTTCATTCTCTGTCGTTTCTTTATTATTTCCTTTGTTACTTGGGAGAGCTTGTCTACTGGTTGCCTTGGTGCCTTGCCTCCCACTTCAAGTGCTGCCTCTGAAGCCAGCCTAGTTACGGTTTCATTAATTACCTCTATATCATCTTCATCTCTCTTTTCTAAGGCTGCATATTTGTATGCAAGTACCAGCCTGAATTCGTCTGCTTTCACCCTTACTGCCTCAAGGTTGCCTTGTTTCTTCTTAACAAATTTTACTCTTTCTCTCTTGAAATTGAGGTGAATCCTAGCCCTCACTAGCCTATGATCACTGCACTTTACCCTACCTATCACTTCTACATCCTGCTGTCCGGCTGTTAAAGGTTGACAGGGTCAGTTTCCATTGGTGACCTGCCCAGAGTCAGAGATTCTTAGCACCCTCTGCTGCGTTACAGGTCTGACCGCCGCCTTGGTCAGGGGCTCCGCAGCTGCTGCGAACTGAGGGCCATGGGTTAATTGTAGGAATCACCAGGGAGGTAGTGGCCGAATACTGCACCAGCGAGGCCAACTCCTCTTCTGGTGAGGGATTGTCTTTGTTCAAGCTTAGTGGGCCTTCCTAATTTGGTTATACCTGGATTAGTATGGGCCCACTTGCTCTTGGCATCTTTTGACGGTGTCAGGCGTCATTGCAAGCCTGCAGATGTGCACTGGAGGAGGTGAAATTCAAGTTTACCATCGTCAGATCAAAAAAAAAAATCTTAGAGAAGGATTCGAACTTTCGAACATGGCAACCGAGCATGCGACATAGGCCATTAGATAATCCCGTAGATGGCGAGGCTACCTCATCGCCAACAAGTACAGCCCAGAGGGCCCTACACTCCTAAATACTTCTTTGATTTATCCGATTTCTAAGCGGTTCTGGGCTTGTAGTTCCGGAATTCTCGCGTGCGCGGTCGGCCGTGAATTCGGCTAGGCCAACTCAGCTAGACGTTCCGACGGCCTCGAACAGCACTTAAAACGGGTGAGGGCCGGGTGATAGAGATCATCAAAAGACAGCGATGCCACTGTATTCAGCAGGCAGGAGAATGATGAGTGATGCATCAGCTTTTGGCTCGTTCTAGGCAGTGGCATCTTCCAACGATGCAAACAACGGTTAATATGTTGGTGAACGCGAGCGAGATGAACGCATTGCTGGCGATAGCTTTGAGCACCTGCACAACTTTTCAGACACAGACATGTTTTCATCGACTTTGCAGCAGAGACCTAAGATGTCTTGAATGTACGTGGCATAAGGCTCAGTTGATGTCCACATGCATGTGGATACAGGCAAAGCCGTTTCTAACGAATTTGATAGCTGCACAAAAGGTGGTCATTATATTAGTAGTTCGTTATATATGAACTCGGCCTTAAAAATACTCAAAAATAAACTGCACTAAAGCTGGCGTCAGCAATTGCAATTCGGGCAGCACTTTGATCTGGAAACCAGATTTTCAGTGTCATTTTTATTCCAGGTACGTTCCCGCACCTAGCTGCAAGCTTCCGTTAGAAACATCCATCTAAACAACGAAATACGGCGTCTTACAGCTCATTCAAAACGGCGCCCGGTTCCAATCGCCTGTCAGTTCGAAACTGCAAATGCAGCCGCCATTTCTTATAAGAGAACTTGTGATATATTTAGCTAACAGTGGGACATATTTGCATTCTGCACAAGAGAGCGAAGCGTTCTAGTTGGCCAGAAGTGTAAACATTGGAAACTACAGCGACATGCCATCATTCCGTGAAGGTCTCGGACATCATGGTCTCAGCATTATGACTGCACGTGAGGCACACAGGAGCCGTAAAATTACTTTATGCTGCTTCGGGTGAAAAAAATGCGATGTTCAAAAGATAAAATGACACCGCGAACCATTATCAGCAAGTGGCAATGTGTAAATGAAGCTCCGCATAAGCGTAATCTGGCAACGGCATTGTAACCGCCAATCCTTCGCAGCATTGCGTAGAGGCAACACGTGGTGCAGCGTTCTCGCCGGTTAGGGCTGCATCGACAGGAACGTTTAATGGCCCTTGTTCCCATGGTGGAAGGATGGCCGTTCCAAATCGGTGAAGCAGGCACGTGGCGACGCACGGACAATTGCGCAAAAACGCAGCTGATTCGCCCGGGATGCTGGACCAGCATGGATTTTTCTTCTATTGCGAGGCTTTCTTTCTGAGAAACCCGCATGAGATTCCTTTGTAGCTTCGTGCTACAATTCAGGTGGATGACAATATTTTATATGTGTGCGAAAAATTCGAAAAGTCCTAATATTATATTTTCAATATTCATATTCGATTCGAAAAATAGATGTTCGGAAATGTTAGAATATTCGAATCAAATCGAATACGTTGCTGGCTGTGCGGGAGCAAACACGGTTCTTAGCATTTGTTTCTATCTAATCAAAACATATTGGGGTGATTCTGCGCTGAATTTTGTGATTAAATTAAATTATGGGCTTTAACGTGCCAAAACCATTTTCTGATTATGAGGCACGCCGTAGCGGAGGGCTCCGGAAATTTCGACCACCTAAGGTTCTTTAACGTGCACCCAAATCTAAGTGCCACGGGTGTTTTCGCATTCCGCCCCCATCGAAATGCGGCGGCCGTGGCCGGGATTCGATTCCGCGACCTTGTGCTCAGCAGCCCAACACCATAGCCACTGAGCAACCACGGCAGGTGAATTTTGTGATTATTTCGTGCTGCGAGTGAAATTTCACTTGTAAAGCGCACTTAGCCGCTAGACGGTCAAACTTTGCGAAAAAGCCAGCCTCTCAATAGCAAGGGCCATGGGTTTGCAGACGAGGGTGCTTTTTTTTTTTTTGTAGTGCCACATTTTATTCTGAGCTTTTTGCTTGATAGCAAGTGCGATGACTGATGACTGGCGCAGGGTGAAATGCCTCCGAGTTTACGGGTATTTGATGCGGTATAATAAGGCACAGGCTGGTGAGGACAGCTAGTGGGAATTACTAAATATTCCAAGTTAACACTAGTTAAATGAACAACGCTTTAGTATAACAGTTTACTAGTCTAATTTTTTAACATTGACGATGCAGTTGCAATGTTTCAGCATAACAAATAACCCAACTTGCTAATAAATGCGTGTGCATATCATTATTGAATATTCAATTCGATATTCGAAGTTAATTATTCATATTCTATTCATATTTGAAAATTTTGATATCGCATACCCCTACAATTTTTACCTTTCATGTACTTTCTTCCACCTTGCGGGCTTCCACAGAAATGATTTGAAATATTCAGCAATATATGTTCAGGTTGTAAGCAATGGAGCCAGTAAAACGAAAATAGGAAAACAGGGGTTCACACAAACACATGGAAAACAAAAGACCCAATGTTTTTAAGGTCCAGCCTTTGTCAGAGTAAGGGGTCGTTCATAGTCCAGCATTGTCCACACGCCAGCTGGTGCCTGTTGAAGTCCCTCATGTCAAGCATGCTGTGTGTGCTGTTGAAACGCACCATGTCTAATGTCACCTGACAATAACCGACGAGTCATAGATGACAGCTGTGGTTTCTGCACCAAGTGCAGGATGATAATGTGAGCGAGAAGGACAGTGGGAACATGCAACATGCAATTGAAACATGAGCATCAACGTACAAGTGCAACATATGTGATGCGATTGTTGGTCCTAACAGCAGCGATGAGAGATTATTCTAGGTGTATGTGCTTCGTAATGATTGTGGCTTGGAGCAGCTTCTGTCTGGAGGACACAGTGTCATTTGCACTGCTTGCGCTAATGTTTGAAAAACAGCGCAAAGTCAGCAGAGGGGATCGAAGAGAGAACAATAATTACAGTGTGTCCGACTGTGTCCCACTTACTATTATTATTTTTTCTCTCATTATTCACTCTTCTATGCTGCACCTGTCCACACCACCATTAATTTCCAATTATGACGGTCTACCAATGAGGATACAAACAACAAATCAGAAGGCTTCTTGCTAATAATACAATTTAAATTTGATAGGTCGCTGTTTTCTCTTAACGTTTTCTCACTTTTTAAAATATACATATACACTAAAGAAAAACATTGTATTCATATTTCCCGACTCATGTGCATTATACACGTTTGTTATATTATTTACGGCCCTCTAATGGGTGTATTATTTTTTATGTGCGTTGCTAAACTGTTACCGAGTCACCGTTGGTTGTCATTGTACGCATATTTTTACTTTCATGTAGCACCTGATATTTCTTTATCATGTTTCTTTTCTACTCAGGGTGAAGCCGCGTCAGGCCCGTTAGCTTTAACCTCGATTATCTGTAACAAAAAGAAATAAACGACAAATTCTATATATATATATATATATATATATATAAAGCAGCAGAGATATGCAGATCGCTAAATTACAATATGGTAACATGTAAATAGCTCACCGAGGTTACTATTAGTCGCCACCCCTATTGAAAGCGACTGCCATCAAGCTGAGAACTTTACAATGGACTGGCTACAAGGAAGAGATAGGGACAGAGCCGTCACAGAAATAGGTAACTTTAGAAGATAAATCAGAGACAGAATTCCAGGTTGCAATTGATAGAGTAAAACCAAATTAGCTCACGCATGTTAGGTGAATGTTTTCAGTAACATTATTCAAAAGGGATGCCATTAGAAATCATCATAATCATACTATTAAAGGACTTAGCCCCTACAGGACCGGAACTGCTACAGCACCACCTGTTTGTGATAAATGTTGCCTTTTATTTAAATTATGGGGTTTGACGTGCCAAAACCACTTTCTGATTATGAGGCACGCCGTAGTGGAGGACTCCGGAAAATTCGACCGCCTGGGGTTCTTAACGTGCACCTAAATCTAAGTACACGGGTGTTTTCGCATTTCTCCGCCGCAGCCAGAATCCAATCCCGCGACCTCGTGCTTAGCAGCCCAGCACCGTAACCACTGAGCAACCACGGCGGGTATGTTGGCATTTATTACCAACAGAAAAGTGGTAAGCGGTGTTGGTGTTATGAATGTTTATCTAACTTACGGAACGAGGGCCGGTATTCCCAACGCCCTTTCTCACGCTACAGCTCTTCGTAAGAGCAGTCACTAGCCAATAATAACTGCGAACATAATATTAGCGAGAGCTCGCCATTTGATTTCCAAACCGTTCTTACGAACAACAAAATTCACCGAAGATTACGATACTCCGTAATGCTAAATTTGAGCACAACTCTATGCTTTTCCATAATGCCAAGTTTCTCTGGGTGCTTGATTGGATCGGTACATGAAATAAATAACCGAAATACATCCAGAATACTAAATTTATTTGCAGAACACCCAGAATTTATTTTTAATTCTAGAGAAAGTTGGCTTCACTACACTGCTTGAAGTTGGCTTTTTCAGCGCCAATAAACAAAAATTAGGCAGAGACATTTAAGACTGCTGACGTGTGAGAATACCGTTTGTAGGCCTCGGAACGTCATGAACGCGCTCTTTTTACACACTCATGACATGGCGCCACCTCCGCCCCATTGGCTGTGCCGTCCCGTGCGCAATGACGCACTCACTAGGCCACACCTTTAGTTAGCCAGAACACCGGAGCCACCGTGGTGTCGGGGAAGCCTGCTCGTCTCGCACCCCGGAGGTCCGGGTTCGATTCCAATCCAGACCGAAACGTGCCAAATTTTCCTTTCAAACCTATTAATTTACTTTCTGAACAGAAACCTCCCTGATAAGTTTGCGCCAATCCAAGTATTTTTGACGTGTTTTTATTCTTTGCGCCATCAGCCCTATTTAGTGCCATCTCTCGGTCACGCTTCCGACGACAACGCCGGATTTTCGCGCAATGGGGCATATAATACTTTCGCATTAAAACTGGACGTCCCAAACACAACTTCTGTGGACTGTGAGAGTTGTGACGAAACCAACTGTTATGTAGAATCACATTTAATCAAGCAATTATCGAGTAAGATGTGTTCATGTTTACGTGTGTGCGCGACACAATGCTTGGTAATTTATTTAGTTAGCGAATGTTTGCTGGAATTTTTACTGCCGATAAAAATGCTAACCTTACTTGTAACTGTTTCGCATTTTGCTATCGCAATCAACGCTTCGAATTTTGGGCGGGACTGCAATTTTTTCTTTACGTGTTTTTTGTATATTTTTTTGCTTCCTTTACTGCCGCAATCTTTTGATCCTGTGCTTCGCTCTGTGTATTATCTAAAATGATATCTAAACTGATAGTGGCACAAATGGAAGGGCAACGCTCGCGTAATGCAGAGCCTGTCGGTACGAATCCCACTGGCGACTTTTTTTTTCATGCACATTAATTTCCGTTTCTTCGCTCCTTTCTAGATTTAAATTTCAACGCTAGCAGCTCATTTCATGTATGCTTTTCTTGCCTTCATTGTCTGTTGGTTTGAAACCAAGGATAGCATCGGCGGAATTAGATATGCTTGAAATTGAAATGTACAAGAAAAAGGAAGTGAACGAAAATAAAACCCCTGACGAACGGAAACTGTTGTGCAAAAAAGCAAATATTACCGCAAAGTTGTGAAAATCATTGTCGCTCATCCACACTCTGGCCCGTTGAACAACCCTACTAGGACCCGCCTTCGTCAGTCCTAACACACACACACACACACACACACACACACACACACACACACACACACACACACACACACACACACACACACACACACACACACACACACACACACACACATATATATATATATATATATATATATATATGTACCAAATAGCTTAGGTAACCTATGAATACAAACACTCGTAAATTCACCGAACCAAAAAAAAAAAGCACAGGAAGCGTATGAATGCCAACGTGCGTACACTCGTGAGCAAAAGTATACGAACTACAGGGTCCTCGAAAAAAACAGAATTTCATCGTAATTAACAGGCATAAACGGAAACTGACGAGTGCACTAGAAAATTGGTAATGTCAAATTTCGCTTGCAATCTTTACTTTCAATTTGCATTCACAGACAAAGGAGAAAATTTGTTTTATCGCGCGATCCCTGGTCCGTATACTTTTGCTCACGGGTGTACATTCATCAGCGTCCAAGGGAGGGGCGCGGGAACTATGCGATGGAAAGACGCAGCAAGTAGAATGCAGGGGAGAGGGGTCAAATGTTAGCATAGAGCGTGTCAGGGGTCGCAGCGGCCAGAAAAGTGTTTTTCTTTGGCCATAACTGGCCTTTGAGCAACTAAACACCACAGATTCATTCAAGGGTGTTTCCCTTGTTCTTTGTTTGAAGTTACTGAACTTTTGTGAGATCACGAAGACGGTAAATACACCCCCACCTAGTTATATGACATCCATACTGTGACCTCCACTAACCTTTTAGTTTCGCGAACTGCATGCCATTGCATTCTTTGCATAGGTGGTACCTTTTGTGTTTGCTGGCAAACTGTTCTTTTATACAAAGTATATGCGTGCATTAAAAATAAAATAAAAGATAAATAAATAAAAAGTTCACCGACGATTATGATACCCCCTAATGCGAAATACGTGTTTTCATTTCGCGGTATATTGGCTGGCGCGGATAATCTGTCTCATACGCACGAGGGTTGCCATGTGGGCTTGTTGGCAATGCATCTTCAAGGGGTGTACGGTAGGGCTGTGTGTCTCCCTATGTGTATTCTTTTGTCCCGTCTTTTAATCGCGCTACGGTACACCCCTTGAAGATCATACGGCACGTTTCAAACGGAGCGAAGTGTGGCACGTCTGCCTCGCTAATCGGGAGACCGCAGCGCGTGGGTGACGCGTGGGTACGATTGACAGCAGCCGCCGCAGGCAGACCTCCGCTGATGCAGTGCTTTGTTTCCATTCAGACAACGCACGCTACTCTGGCGCCATATCGTAGCCGTCGTCACCGCACAGCCCGTATTGCGCGGCACAACGCTTTTCTTCTCATGCTTTCGTTCAACGAACGACGAGAGCGGCCCTTCGTCGCGGGGAAATTGTGCAACAAGTGTCAGCGGCGACAACGCCCAACACCGAGCCCTACTCGTTGCCGCTCGGCTTCGACCCTTGCAGGAGCCATGATTCCCGTCACACACTCTGGTACCGTGGACAGAGCTCAGCAGCAGATGCCGCGGACAAGCGTAGCCCTCGCCACCTCACGGCACCCTGCCCCACCCCCACCCACCTCCCTCGGAGGCGCATATGAGATCGAACACGCAGCTGCGGATGCTGTGGCTGCCGGCAACTCAGCGCATGCGTAGGCCGTCTCCCCTCCTTTCCTCCTCCGCTTTCCGCCTCATGTTTCCGCTGCACCCACCTTCTGCGCTTTCCTCCTCCTGGTACACAACCGTGTACGCGCTGGTCTGGATGCTGCTTGAGTAGATGGCGACGAATCAGCAGACGAGCGTCATCAAGCTTGCACGAAATTTCAGGGCAAACACAGTTGTTATGAGCGCAAACTTAAGCCAGTTGATCAGCCTCTTCGTTTCCGGTGATTCCTACGTGTGAAGGTATCCGTTGAGAAACGACGGCTTCCCCACGTGATGAAATTTTGTCTTGAGAATCAGTAATGCTGCGCACAACTGGGCAATCAATCTGAGTCCACTGTAACCTGCTAAGGGCAGCGCGGGAGTCCGTATGGATGGCAATCTTCGATGTGCTTAACTCCTCTTGCACGTATTTCAGTGCACCATTAATCGCCGCTAGCTCCGCAGACGTTGACGAAGTTGGATGAGATATTTGAAAGGTACGTCGTACTTGAGTCGAAAGGCACAAGAAAGGTGCAGAGGCGCCTTGACCGTCGCTTTGTACAGATGCATCTGTGAATACTTGAAGATAATCTGGAAATCTTTCGGACATGCCAGACTCAGCCAACTGCAATATTGCCGGAACAGGCGTATCATACTTTCTGTGTACGTCAGGGACTGTGAGACAACTGGGGGGTACGTGTTTCGTGATATCTTTTGGAAGCGAAGGCCTAACTGAAGCAGCATGTTCAGAAATGTGAGTGATATTCATAAATAATGCCGCCATTTTTCCCATGCGAGATAACCGGCGGTGAATGAGACGATCAAGGAGCGATTGACTATTCGATGCGCGGTGCAGACGCTAAATATGATATAGAGCTCTCTGGTCTGCTTGCAGCCTCAGGGGTAACTAATGCGCTTCAGTGAGTAATGCAACAGATTGCGCCTCACGAGGTAATCCAAGCATTATTCGAAGGGCAGCGCGATGATCTCGTTCCAGTTGGGCCATAAAACTAGGTGGTACGTTCAAGACTAGTAACACATACATCATTTCTGAGAGTACAGATGACTGGTACACCTGCAGAGCCGTTGTTTGGTCGCAGCCAGCACCTCTAGCAGTCAAGGCGGCCACATACTTAAGGAAGCAGTGTGTTTTGCGTCGTACAAATTTAACGGCAGGACGCCAAGAGATGCGATCATCCACAATTAACCCCAAATAAAGGTGTTGTTGCACCCAGATTAGAGGCGTTTCGTCAAGGAACAGTCGGCTCATTGCTCGACGAGCGCGTTGTTTAGAGTGATATGCTATTGCAGCCGACTTAGCAGGTGATATGTGCAGACCAACTTCACCCAAGTACTTCGAGTCACGTTTAGAGCTCTTTGCAAGCTTGCACGAAGCCGGGGACCAAGGTGCGAAGCGCCGCTTATCCACAGAGCAATGTCATCTGCATAGATAGCTATGCTCACAGGGAAGCCACTGTCTCGAAGGAAGCGACTTGGAAATGCGGAAAGTACGGTGTTAGGCTGAAGTTAGGCTTCGGAACGTTGGCGCGCTCGTCGGCGACCTTTGCGGAATTCTCCTGTGGAAGGCTTCCCGTTCGGCTTCGCAGGGTGTTACCGGCCAAGGTGAACACAAGCGCTCGTATTTGATTCGGTTTCCGAGGCTACACGGGTGAACAGCTTAGGCCTCGGAGTCCAGCACAGGCAAGCATTCGTCCGGTATGCCTACGTGGTGATTCGAACGTCGTCGATACATTACCGTAGTCACTTCGAGAAACTAATCCTCATATTCCCTTAGCCTGTATTATTACATACAACATGTAACAAATACGCTTTTGTATTTTTGTACTATTGTACTGTCGCTTCCCTTGTTGCAGAAAGCATGACCTGCCGTAGCCAGCTTGTGTCACGCGTGCGCACACGATCACGTTGGGCGGGCGGAAGTTTTCGAAGCCAGAGTTTGCGTTCTGCTCAAGCTGTTCAACTCCACAATGGAAATAGGATCGTGCGCTAAGAGCGGCCCGTGAGAACAGATGCCCCAGAATCTTGACAGCGAAGATATTTTTACCAAAGGCCAATGTCAAAAGATTCTTGAGAACAAAAAGCTTTGCGAATTAGAGCCAACGTCATTGTCAACTTGAAATAAGCATAATTTTATGACGCGGCAAAAGCTGAAATAAGTGAATGAACATAATTGTGGTTGGAGCTGCGCCTCAGAGCACTATAATTCGAGAACACATAGGTTGCAGCCACTTCCCCGGCACGTTCCACCAGCCAATGATGCTGACTGCTGGTGGTGCTAGTGATGGTCAGCCGCTCCTTATGGCATCAGAAAAGTGACTAAGTGTGGACGTTCTGCGTTTGCTTTACTAACGATTGCTATCACCAACATTGATGCAAAATAGAGTACTTAATAACGAGTCGCTCCATGGGTAGAGAACGCAAAATAAAGTGTTAAAAAGACTGAATACACGAAAGAACACTCGTAATAAACAATACTCCACCATTAAGGCGAACGAAGCTTCGGCAACCGATAAAATAACAAAATAGTAGACGATGTTCCCGCAAGCACATATACGATCGAGAACTCCGGTTGCGTACATTGTTTAGTCGACTGGAATGTGATGCGAATGATGAAAACGAATTGTTAAGTGAAGAATCAAGTTATAAACGTGAGAACAGTCCTACAAGGCCTAGTATCCGTTATCTCAACGTTAAATCAAGATTTTGTACTCGTATCATTTCGAAGCGCTTTCATCGCCATCTGCCACGAAAAGGTAGAATGCTCGCCTAAAGTACTGCTATAAAGTGGGTGAAAGAGATGGATATAGGGAGGAAACTAGTGTTGCGTTTCGCCTGCGACACGTGGTTTTGCCGGCGCGACTGCGGCGGGGCGGCAGACATTTTGGCCCGATCGTCGTCGCCGCAACACTCATCGCCAGGTGTTTCCAGGCGCGTCTGCGGCGATGCGACCGCCTAGGGATCTCGTTCCAGTCATTGTGCCCGAAACAGGCGATGCCAAAGCAGGGATCTCATTCCAGTTATTGGGCCCGAAACAGGCGATGCCAAAGCAGGGATCTCGTTCCAGTCATTATGCCCGAAACAGGCGATGCCAAAGCAGGGACCATCTTCTCATTACAGTCATTGTGTCCGACCGGCAGCGCCACGACAGGGTGCTACGAGATCGTGCTCGACATGGTGCTACGGCATCGCTACGACAGTGTGCGTCACCATTAGCCCATTGTACATTCACGTGCTCGTCTTTTGAGGGGTTCCTTCTTGCCCTCAACTGCGAGAGTATAAAAACAGCTGCCCCCGGACGCCAAAAGGAGGGCTCCGATTTCTTCTGTTGAGTGAAGTGCTCTCCCGTCTCTCTACTTCGGTCAACCTGACCGTCAACTCTTTGCGATGTTAAAATAAACAAGTTGTTTTGTTGTTACCAGTCGACTCATGCTTTGCCGGGACCTTCGGATGCTTCCAGTTGTACCCCAGGCCGCCAGGCCAACGCTACCCTTGGGGCTTGCGACCCAGGTACAACCACGGGCGTCAGCGCCGAGTTCCCAACAGATCGTACCAGCAGTCCGATCCAAACATCTGGTTGGCAGCGGTGAGATCGCCTCCGACTTCAAACATCTGGTTGGCAGCGGTGAGATCGCCTCCGACTTCAAACAACTGTCTGCCAGCGGTGAGATCACGACAACGGAGGCCAGCAGCGAAGAGATGCAGTTGACTGTATGCTGAGCAGCTCAACGACGATCCGGGAGCAGTGCAACGAGCCCTGTGTGACGACTGGTTGCCTGCAGCGGAACGACTGCGCGGAATTCCTGCCTGCGAGGTTTGGTGAGTGCGGGACTTTCTTCTTCTGAGCTTTGCCAGGCTTTTGTTAGTGTTAGAAACAGAGCTGGTAATTGTGGTTGTCGTTGCTGCCGGGTTAGTTGCGGCAAGACAATAGTAAGCAGTAGAGAAAGCAGCATTCAGAGCAGCCATGGATTTGAAGTCGTTGCGCAAACCGAAATTGTTGGAGCTTGCAAGAGAGTTGGGTCTGGATGTCTCAGACAAACTAAGAAAACCTGAACTGCTAAAGGCTATTCTTGAGTTAGAGGCTGAGGATGACGAGCTGTCGGAATGCCTTGAGACTATTGAAGAGAGGGAGACTGCAAAAAGACAGGAGCGCGAACTTAAAGAACAAAAAGAGAAAGAAAAAGAAGAGCGTGACCATCAACACGCTTTGGAAATGAAGCGTCTCGAGATAGAGATGGAACGCGCTCGTAATGGAAGTCAGGCACACGGTGCAGGAGAACGCGTATTGTTCAAAATGACTGACCTAATGCGGCCGTTTAAGCTTGGAGAGGACATTGGTTTGTTCCTGGTTAACTTTGAGCGAACGTGCGAGAAGCAGGGGTTCTCTCGGGAAACGTGGCCACAGCGCTTGCTCACTTTGTTACCCGGCGAGGCGGCCGACGTAGTCGCTCGCTTGGATAGAGAGGAGGCAGAGGATTTCGACACAGTGAAATCGAGTCTTCTAAAAAAGTACCGGCTGTCTGCGGAGGCGTTCCGTCGGAAGTTTCGGGAAAATGAGAAAGGCAGAAGTGAGTCATATACAGAGTTTGCGTATAGGCTTATGTCGAACATGCAGGAGTGGCTCAAAGAAGAGAAAGCGTTTGGTGACCACGATAAAGTTCTGCAGTGTTTCGGGCTAGAACAGTTTTATAGTCGGTTACCGGAGAACGTGCGATACTGGGTCTTGGATAGGCCAGACGTGAGTACGGTGGCTAGAGCCGCTGAGCTAGCCGAGGAGTTTGTGACGCGTCGAGCTCGCGGAGCTAAGGACGGTCAAAAGGGTGAATTTGGCTCCCAGTTTGAGAGGCCAAGGTTCACGCCCATGAGATTTAAGGGGGACACGCGTAGTGAGGATGCGAGTGAAAGCAGTCCGACCAAACGTAAAGAGACGGCGGCAGCCAAACGCAGAAAGCGGTTCGAGATGAGGCGAGCGCGCTTGTGTTATACGTGCCAGAAGCCGGGTCACTTTTCGGCGCAGTGTCCGGAAACAACACCAAAAGTTGTGTTTTTTTCAATAGGCAGCACTGACGAGAACATGAAGCTTCTCGAGCCTTACATGCGAGACCTCCTCGTGAACGGGAAAGAGTGCCGAGTGCTTCGCGATTCCGCAGCTACGATGGATGTAGTTCACCCATCTTACGTAGAACCCCATATGTTCACGGGCGAGTGCGCGTGGATCAAGCAAGCCGTGGAAGCTCATAGCGTGTGTCTGCCAGTAGCAAAGGTGCTTATTGAAGGACCTTTCGGAGCGCTTGAGACGGAGGCGGCAGTGTCATCTATGCTGCCACCCCAGTACCCGTACCTATTTTCAAACAGGTCCGATCACCTCCTGCGCGAGAAGGGGCTTTTGTTTGGTGAAGCTAGTGTTCAGGCCTTAACCAGATCGAAGGTTCGGGAGCTCGCTGCAAAGGCGGTAGTTGCGGGGCCGACGTTATCAAACAACGAAAAAGGGTCAGAGGCGCAGCAAGCTGATATTCAGAGCACGCCCGAACTGAATAAACTAGAGTCTGTAACGTTAAAGGCGCCAGATACTGGAGAGGAAACGCCCGACGCGGGAAAGTTAGAAGAGCTATCTACTGATTTGCTCATCGCGCCTACGTCAGACGGACTTGATAGGTTGCTAAAAGTCAGCCGGTCGGCTTTGATAGCCGAGCAAAAAAAGGATGGCAGCCTGGAAAACGTGCGCTGCAATGTCAAAGAAGGTATCGCCAGGAAAACTGCGCGTTTTGTGGAACGAGGTGGAGTCCTGTACCGGAAGTATCTAGACCGCCGAGGAGTGGAGTTCGATCAGCTGATCGTGCCTCAATGCTATCGTCGGGATCTGTTGCGCTTGTCACATGGGGGTTCGTGGTCCGGACACCTAGGAGTTAAGAAAACTAAGGACCGTCTCTTGCAAGAGTACTATTGGCCAGGGTGTTTTCGGGACGCAGACCATTTCGTGAGGACATGTGACACTTGTCAGCGGGTGGGCAAACCAGGGGACAAATCAAGGGCGCCGTTGAAATTGGTACCTATCATTACGGAGCCTTTTAGACGGCTCGTTATTGATACAGTGGGACCTCTGCCGGTAACAGCCACGGGGTACAGACACATTTTGACTGTGATCTGCCCAGCGACAAAGTTCCCTGAAGCAGTGCCGCTTAAAGAACTCAGCTCAGTTGAGATAGTTAATGCACTACTGTCCATATTTGCGCGAGTTGGTTTTCCTGCAGAAATTCAATCAGATCAGGGCACAGTGTTTACTAGCGCTTTGACGACAACTTTTCTCGAAAGGTGTGGGGTAAAGCTGCTACACAGCTCAGTGTACCACCCACAGTCGAATTCCGTTGAGAAGCTCCACTCCGTCATGAAGCGCGTGTTGAGAGCGTTGTGTTTTGAACATCGAACTGACTGGGAGCTGTGTTTGCCTGGGGTGATGTTTGCGTTAAGAACCGCGCCGCATGCGGCTACGGGGTTTTCGCCAGCTGAACTGGTGTACGGTCGCTCGCTTCGATCTCCGCTTCGCATGCTTCGAGAATCATGGGAAGGTAGGGGCGACGACCCAGTCGTGGTGGAGTACGTGCTTAAGCTCCTCGAACGCTTAAGAAGGGCACAGGAGTTGTCAGGTGAAGCAATGACAAAGGCCCAGCAGAGGGCCAAGGTTTATTATGATCGGACAGCCAGGGCCCGTCGTTTTGAGGTTGGCGATGAGGTCATGATATTGCGCACATCGCTAAACAACAAACTAGACGTGCAGTGGGAGGGCCCAGCACGAATTGTTCAGAAACTGTCGGACGTTAACTACGTGGTAAGTCTGCCAGGAAAGCGGAAAGCACAGCAAGTTTACCACTGTAATCTGCTCAAACCTTATAGACCAAGGGAAGCAGTGGTGTGCATGATGGTAAACGTTCCTGAAGAGCTTCCGGTCGAGCTTCCGGGACTAGGCTCAGTGACGAACAGGGAAGACACCGGTCAAGTCATTAGTGACCTTATCAGTAAAGCACCGCTGTCGCCCGAGCAGAAAACCGAACTACACCAGCTATTACAAGAGTTTCAAGGTCTGTTCTCTGAGAGGCCTGGTAGGACTTCGGTACTTACTCATGATATAGAACTTACCTCCCCAGAGCCAGTACGATCCAAGGCGTATCGGGTGTCACCCCGCCAGAGCGATATTATGGAGGCTGAGGTAAAGAAAATGCTACAGCTCGGTGTTATTGAGGCAGGTGAGAGTGATTATACCTCCCCTTTGATTTTAGTTGAGGTACCGGGCAAGGAACCTCGTCCTTGCGTCGACTACCGCAGGCTTAATTCCATCACTAAGGATCAAATTTATCCGATCCCTAACATCGAGGAGCGCCTTGAGAAAGTTAGTAGCGCTCAGTTTATTTCCACCCTAGATCTTGTCAGGGGTTATTGGCAGGTTCCACTTACAGAAGAGGCTAGTAGGTATGCGGCGTTCATTTCACCAATGGGAACATTCCGTCC
Source organism: Dermacentor variabilis (assembly GCF_050947875.1). Lineage (NCBI taxonomy): Eukaryota > Metazoa > Arthropoda > Arachnida > Ixodida > Ixodidae > Dermacentor > Dermacentor variabilis. Next base: position 177,084,931 of record NC_134568.1, read on the forward strand.
TAAAGTGTTGAGTTTTGGTTTGAAGAACGCGCCATACTGTTTTTCAAGCCTCATGGATAAAGTGTTGCGGGGACAGCAAGAATTCGCTTTACCGTATCTAGACGACGTAGCGATATTCTCCGCATCCTGGTCTGAGCATGTGGCACACTTGCGGGCAGTGCTAACCCGCCTGCGCGAAGCGGGCTTGACAGTAAAGGCTCCTAAGTGCCAGTTAGCACAGGCCGAGGTTGTCTACCTCGGTCACGTGATTGGTCAGGGTCGTCGCCGCCCCTCTGAAATAAAAGTGGCCGCTGTGCGAGACTTTCCGCAACCGCGCACCAAGACCGATATTCGGTCGTTCTTGGGTGTCGCCGGCTACTGTCAGAGGTACATCCCTAGGTACTCTGATATCGCGGCTCCCCTGACGGATGCTCTAAGAAAGACAGAGCCTCAAACAGTCGTCTGGGACGAGACAAAGGAAAGAGCTTTTAGCGCCCTAAAGAGTGCCCTAACAAGCCAGCCTGTGCTACGATCGCCAGACTATACAAAAGGGTTCATTGTTCAGTGCGATGCTAGTGAGCGAGGCATGGGCGTTGTACTGTGCCAACGGGAAAATGGAGAAGTAGAACACCCCGTCCTGTATGCTAGTCGTAAGCTGACCAGTCGTGAGCAGGCGTATAGCGCCACCGAGAAAGAGTGTGCATGTCTCGTGTGGGCCGTTCAGAAATTGTCATGCTATCTAGCCGGCTCGAGGTTTATCATTGAGACGGATCACTGCCCTCTCCAATGGCTGCAGACCATCTCTCCCAAAAATGGCCGCCTCCTGCGCTGGAGCCTCGCTTTACAACAATATTCCTTTGAGGTGCGTTACAAAAAGGGGAGTCTCAACGGTAACGCCGATGGCTGAAGTCGAAGCCCCTAACGTAGGAATCAGCCTCACAATTGTTTGTTACTGATGTTTTTCTTCCTGAGGCAGGATTTTTTTTTAACATATTGCTTTTGTTTAGTGTTTCAAAGTGATGATATGCTTTCTAGTGCAATTTTTCAATTTGTGGACGCGTTCTGAGTGATGCTAGACTACTGTAGGGAACTAGGCAGTGGTATAAAAAGGGGAAAGAGCCTGGCAGGGCTTAGTGAGGGTTGTGCCGTGCTTGCTGACTGAGCGGTTGAGTTTCAGCGTAGTTCTAACGCTTGCCGGGAACGAGAACAAAAATGTGAACTCTCCCGAAGTCACTTTGCAGTGTCCCGTGCGAACCTGAACGAGAGAACGAGGCCTTCTCTGTGCGCTGCGCTCAAGAAACGTCGAGGGACGCCCGACTTCGGTTATGAGCATCATCGAGCGACATCCCTCCGGACAGCGGATGCAGTCCCCTGTCCATCGGGATCTCCTTCCCCCGGCGGGGCGGTCTGTTGCGTTTCGCCTGCGACACGTGGTTTTGCCGGCGCGACTGCGGCGGGGCGGCAGACATTTTGGCCCGATCGTCGTCGCCGCAACACTCATCGCCAGGTGTTTCCAGGCGCGTCTGCGGCGATGCGACCGCCTAGGGATCTCGTTCCAGTCATTGTGCCCGAAACAGGCGATGCCAAAGCAGGGATCTCATTCCAGTTATTGGGCCCGAAACAGGCGATGCCAAAGCAGGGATCTCGTTCCAGTCATTATGCCCGAAACAGGCGATGCCAAAGCAGGGACCATCTTCTCATTACAGTCATTGTGTCCGACCGGCAGCGCCACGACAGGGTGCTACGAGATCGTGCTCGACATGGTGCTACGGCATCGCTACGACAGTGTGCGTCACCATTAGCCCATTGTACATTCACGTGCTCGTCTTTTGAGGGGTTCCTTCTTGCCCTCAACTGCGAGAGTATAAAAACAGCTGCCCCCGGACGCCAAAAGGAGGGCTCCGATTTCTTCTGTTGAGTGAAGTGCTCTCCCGTCTCTCTACTTCGGTCAACCTGACCGTCAACTCTTTGCGATGTTAAAATAAACAAGTTGTTTTGTTGTTACCAGTCGACTCATGCTTTGCCGGGACCTTCGGATGCTTCCAGTTGTACCCCAGGCCGCCAGGCCAACGCTACCCTTGGGGCTTGCGACCCAGGTACAACCACGGGCGTCAGCGCCGAGTTCCCAACAGATCGTACCAGCAGTCCGATCCAAACATCTGGTTGGCAGCGGTGAGATCGCCTCCGACTTCAAACACTAGCCATCCCACAGTTGGATATATCGTGCATGCGGAGAGAAGGCTGCGGGAAGCGAAAGGGAGAGACGTTCAGACAGAACACGTGCACTAGGCAAGACACAACGTGCAGACAGTATGTGGAGGGTTTCCAGCGCCTGCTCTGCCACTGTTTACACTTCCAAGGAAAACGCCGGGCCCTCTAATGTGCTATACGCCGATTAGACGATCGACGTTGTATCAAAGCTAAGGTCTTGGAAGCCTGGCCTGACCACTTCTCCACGAGTGCTTCTTCAGAAACTGAAGGCAACACACGTGAGTGGCAGTAGGTCGTAACCCACTCATTTGAGTTTGCCGTCTTATAGTTTTCTCACTACTGCAGCTCGAAAAGCGCCAAAGTTCGACTACACGATGTTTTTGTTTCGTCCCTCGCAACTTCCGCTACGCAACAAGAGTCGCACTTTTGAGTTCATGATCTGCATATGCGCTTTAGAAGTAAAGCTTTACGTCACTCAGCTTAATGAGGCCGAAAATTGAAAAGCCAATGACATTAAAGAACTAAGGCCAAGTGATCTGAAGTACTACCGCTGCCATAGAATACCAACTAAGCCTGGCAAAATAATTACGGGGCGCAGAAGATGGATGCGTTACATTTCATATCCCACGTTTCTAACGTTTAAATTTTGCTTTCCACATACGCACTCCTCAAAATTGTTATGCAGCCCTGCTCCTTACTTGATGTGCACCTTTAACGCTGAGAAATTGTAACGAACAAAGCACGAGGAGACTCAAGAAAAGTGAAATGTTCGTTGACTGATGTTAGTGAAGATACCCACTGGCTGCTGTTGAAACTAAGCAAGATGGTAAAGATCAGGTGTTTAATAATTAGGAGACCATTAATAGCATCCTTCTTGCGCATATAACCATGCCATGGTTTTCTAAAAGCAATAAAAGTAAACGAAAACTAACATGTAATATATGGTAACCGAAGTCACGACCTCCGCATGTTGCGTGTCGTGTTCTTGCCAATCGAACCTTTTCAGGGTATCTGTAGGGACGTCTGTATATCCCAGCCTTGAAACAAATAGTCAGCGCCGCTCCCAGCTATGGCAGCGAATGAGCAGAATCCCCCTATACTTACTGGAAAAAGCAGGGGCACATTGCTTTCTTTCAAATTGAATTTTATTTTTTTACTTCGCTCCACTATAAGAAACGTTCGAACAAGAAGCCTACTGTAGCAGAATGGATAACTGGGCTTGTTGGTCTACTTGCATCTTGAAACTGTAAAAGCGCACAAAGATGAGAACGAAGAGAGTGAACAGGACGAGGCGCACCCAGTATTGTCCACTCTTTCGTTCTCGTCTTTGTGCGTTTTTACAGTTTCAGGATCCAACAAGAAGCGTGGTGGAAGTTACAAGGTGGCAGTGGCTGTCTCTTATTTACTGAGACAATGTTGCGCGTGGCGTCTTTGCATATTTACATAAATATCCACGTTTATGGAAGCAAAGCGCCGGCAGCTACATACATCTGTACTGGTGAGGCCGGAGCAAGCGACATGTGTGGGTTGTGGATTCGGCTCCGAACGCTGGCATGTTGCTTTTCCATCACCGTTCTCCTTTTCTACAATTCTCTTCATTGGGGGTTAAAAATAATTAAACACAGAGCTAACAACACCAAGTACTGAAAAACTTCAGCTCGCCTGCAGTTTCTTTTCTTTTGTTTAGTTCTTTTCTTTAGTTGTTGGCTTCTTTGGTAGCTTAATATGTAAACTTCACCAATACTTCTACTCACCTGGAATATATAAGTCTCGTCGAACACAGGATTGCAAGTTTTCTTCTTGAATTTCGTCTGCTGATACCTTCGCTCGTCGGGCAGTAGTTGAATTCTGCAATGAGCCAACGAAAGAGAAAACTGTTATTTAGTCAACTACTACATTCTACCACAGGGCACCGATTCTTTACTCCGCCCATTCAAAGTATTCCGAACAGAGTTGACAATCTTTAGTGCGCAGATTGCCGGGAACGAATGAGGCAATTTTGCTCCGCAGCTGTAACCGCTGAACACGTGAACTGGGCCGCACTGGGCATTAACGCTGCGAGTGTAAGCGCCAGCGACATCGTGTGGCTCTTAACACTTTAAGCCGGCGTTAGGCCTCCATAGGTATGTGCTGATATGACAAGCAAGGTAGCTGTTCTAAACGTTTGTTCTCGTTCAGGAATTAAAGACAGCGTTTAGGAACATTGTAGTGCCCACTCATCAAGTAGGCGGTGTCGCGGGGAGACAGATAAAGTGTACGCGCAAGGAAACGCTCCATATGACTATACTTTCAGGCCTCAACTCGAGCTTCTGCTTGGAACAACAAAGTGCCGAAGTAAACCGCTCAGAATTCACTTGTTTTAACTTGCTGCGCCAGTCGTTTTGCGTACGCAGTTACGGACTAGTTCATCTTTCCCTTCTTTTCATCAAAGGCATCAGGCTGAAGGCAAGGCGTCGAAGCTTCTGTAGTCTCAGCATTGCCATTTGTTGGGCGTGTTGGTAAACTGAAAGCATATTTAGCGCCAGCAAACAAGGACGGAAGGGAGACGACACCACAATTGTGTCGTCTTCTTTCCGTCCTTGTTTGCTGGCGCTAAATATGCCTTCTGTAGTCGTTGCAAGAATGGGCGAAAAACATGTACAACATAAAATAAAAGCACGATGAACAGGCGCTACCTTTCAACTGATCATTCCATGCCGGCGTTATGAAAGGCATATCCTATATACGCGCATGCGCATCTGCGTCAAGCAAAATGAGAACTAAATAATATGGACGAAAGGAAAAATAGAAAAGGTGGCTATGTTGTGGTGATAGACTCCTCAAGAAAACGTATATCCGTTCCGTACAAAGAAAAAGAAGGGTCACTAATGCACCCCGACCTGCTCCTGTTTGTAATAACATGAAATTAAATGAGTGACTGGTGCCTTTTGGTGGCACCGGCTACTCCTGATCGGGTGGCAAACAAAATGACATTCCCAAAAGCACAGAACAACACTGAATACAGCCATAGAGCACAAACGCATACAACGTTCTGTACGCGAGTACATAGGAAGTCGCAGAAAATAGTATACACGAACACACACAAACAGGTACAAACGTGTGTTAAAACACATAGGTCTATAATTTAATGCAAGTACTTGAAATAGTCGCGGTATTGTAAGAGGAGTGCGCCATAAGTACACTTTATATACCATATAACTTTAAACCATCATATAAATAACGTAATTTTTCATGACGCATATGTCATCTGAAGTATAACAACACTTTTTCTTTATTAGAAGACACGAAGATTTAGTGTGAACCTAGCAAGTTCGTATTGTATCGTAAATATCTGTTTTTAGCGCAGACTTGCTGACTTGTAAACATCGATCATGTTTCAATTTTTGTTAAACTTCCCAATATTAGGGAAACTTTTGTAAAAAAGGTCAGGCCCTAAATCAGAATTCTGCTAGCTATAGAATCCGAAGAATTCAACTCTGTTAATTGTCTCAAATGCAGCAAATTTTGTTCAAATCAGTCCAGCATTTCTGGATTTTACATTCACTTGATAAGGGAAATTGGAGTTGGCCCAAATCTACAGCTTTCTGTTATTTCGAGACATGTTGCGCATAAAACGTACTCATTTTAGCAGACGCGTCTTCCGCGTGGCACCATGATTTTCTTTACGCTATTTATTTATCTTCATAACAAAGGTTCGTACAATGCCTATTATGCCCCAAATAGCAAGTCCACTCAACTTACCTATAGTTTCTTTAGATACCCTCTTACTTGTGTCAGGCAGTATAAGGTTGCGCTAATTTGTGTCATTCGACAACTCGGCATTTCAAAGCATGGTGGAGCCGGAGCACCTTTCGCTGCTCCGGAACGGGATGGTAGACTTCATCTTTATAGACAGCGATCCTGGCGGGGTTCGATAACTTGAAATGGACAGCAGTGGCGTCACTGAAGATTGTGACAGCAATGATAGCCGGCAATCGCAACGGCGATATGCCTCCCCCAACTGCCACGGCAGCCGCGAAGCGAAATAGCTCTTCTCAAAGATGTGTCGAAGAACAATAAATGTGATCTAAACTAAATGAACGTATTGAAGCGTAAAAGAAAGAGAAACGCAATGAACAACAGGCAACTTTCCAAAACGACGTTGCTTGCTGTGTGAGCTAGTATACAGGGTGTCCCATATAACTTGAGCCAATAATCTAAAAATGAAAGGCGCGTCGGAAGCGAATTGTACCTTACGCATACTACTCGCAATAGTCTATAGTAACAGCGCCGAAAGCGATGCAGCAGAAGGTGAGCCACACGGGTGTATAAATCGCGCCCCTGCACAGAGCCCACTTTCTTTGGAGGCCGACGAAGGCTTTGGTTGTAGAGTGCTGGTCTCATCGTCAGACGCCAAGCCCGTCGGCCAGCGCAGCCGCACGGAAAACAGCTGAAGTAAACAATTATCTGGCAGTCGTAACTCACTACTTTTCACTAAACAGGTTAAAAAACCATGAGCCTATCCGTGCCACCAAATTCAGACAAACATTCACAAGCAAAACAACAGGCGGGACGGGGGCGTATTGCAATATGTCAAATTCACGAGCACGCCTTTCTGCGCACTTCAAGAGCTGCATTGCATTGCAAGTGATAGTGGCGTTATTGCCCGCTCTTATGGTGGGCGATGAAAAACAGTATTTATTGATAACGATAAAGTAAGATAGAGTTGCCCTTTCTTTTTCGCCACGCGTAAAATAAAATTGATTCGGCATTTCATTATTGTTGAATGAATCAAACTGCGTCCCGTTTTGATTGAAAAACGTTTCTTTTTTTCACAATGTTTGTTCCCTCCTCACTTAGTCGCTCGTCAATCGCTGCTCCCATAACCACCCTCGCTGATGTCGCTGACAAGTTGTTCATAACCGTTTTTTCGCCCGAAGCTTCGCGACCTATTTGGATCGACCTTATAAATGCTACCAGCCGGTTCAGCGTTCTATCATTTCCACTTACAAATGCCTGGCCTTCTCTTTTACCACATTAATGTGTGTCGCGTTGCTGTCTGCAGTAACTGAGCGCAACAACCATTTCGAATGAAGAGGAGAATCGACGAGCTCTTCCTTGTCTTATACGAATGAATGCCGTGATGAAGGGCTGCTGGCAGCCAATTAAGCAGTTTCATTGGTGTGACGTCCCAAATCAGCACTGGGTTTTTGAAGGAAGCCATGGTGGCTCGAGGCCTCTGGATTAGTTTCGGCCACCTGGGCTTCTTTAACGTTCATGTAAATTATAATAAACGAGCGTGTTAGAATTTCGTCCTCATCCAACTGCGGCCGCCGCGGCCGAGGATCGAACCCGCGACCTCGTGCTCAGCAGCAGAGCGGCATAGCCTCTGCGCCACCGCGCCAGGTAGCCAAATAAGTAAATGGTGCGTCCATGAGCTTACTGATAATAGGATGCGAGTCTTAAAGCCAGACAACACTGATAGGTACACAAGTTGGCTTCTGCGCGCCTTCGTCCTGCCACGCCTTGCGAAAGAAAATGACGGTTTGCATCTACAAGAGACGCGCGCCAGTGCGCGCTCACACATGAATGGCTTGGCATTCATCTTTTCGCACAGACCTATTGAGAGTGTTTCAATATGCTTAACTATTTTAAGCGTAATTGATTTATTATTATAGCTGTTAAATTTGCGAAAACAGAGGAAAAAGTACGTCTTTGCATTGCATGACATAAATCGGCCTCACTGAGAATTGATTGCAGCACGCCGTAGCTGCATAGCCAGGCGCGTCGCGATGCGAGGCAGCGCGAGCGCCGATATGTGTGTGGAACAGCGGTTGCTAATCTGGACATTGTCGAATTCCGCCATATTATCAAATTCTACAATGGCGGCATTTAGAGCAAATCAGAGAGGCCCTGAGGCCTGCTACAGCCTGAGTACGTGATTGGCTCAAAATATCGCCATTACCAAATTCGACAATATGGCCGAATTCGACAATGTCCAAAATAGCAACCCAGATCTCCGTGCTCGTGCCATGCTTCGACGTGCATGAGCTGTGCCGCGCCGTCTGCGCACGCGTGGGCGCGCAGACGCTAGCTTGGGCACCTCTGCAAGGGTCTGTGTGGCCTGGCCTTTAGTCAGAGGCAAAAGAGCGAATTAGTGGGGATTTTCTTGACGAAGAGAAACGACAGTACATCGTGGCATCTTCAATGCGAAGTATTCTTTGACTCATTCTTGGCATTTTGCGGCAGGTAGGCATAGGCAGGTTAGTAGCTAGATAGGTTCCTGTCTCACCTTACTTCAATCCAAAAGAAACCGTGCGTGACCGACGGTGGAATCGAGCGTCTACCACAGAGCACAGCAGCCCGGTGCTCTAACTACTAGGCCACGATTGCATGTGCGTGTATTGATTATCGCACGCATACTTCTCTCGTTCCAAAGCCAGCCAGCTCTTTGAAACGCTCGGCGCGTGCGCCCCGTCCCACTTGCTCGCCGGTGACAGCTTGCACTCTAAGGCGAGCTGTCACAGCGTTAAGCTTCACTATCCCCGTGACCGGCCCAATTTCCTCAGTACTTCCCTCAGTAATTTCCTTCTAGTACGCTACGTAGGAATTGTGCGACGCTGTACCGACTTCATGATTGCCCAAGTTAATCATGCTTTAACATTTCTTCACCGGAGTACAAGTATCATCGTATGTTTACATACACCACATGACAGAGCCATCAGATACGCATGATTGCATAACACGTAGTAGCTGGTGACGTCACACTCTCGTTTACGCTCGTTCACTGCTTATGTAGGAACCAACAATTGCCATGTCGTAAACTCGCGTCGAACGGCCGGCGTAGAAATCATGCCGTTTCCGCCGTTCGATCGTCTTCAACGTGGTCGTCATCGTGCAGCTGTATTCACTGACATGAAGCTTAGAACTGACATGTACTGACACTGACATGTACGCTCGCGACCCACACACACAACTACGTACTCAATTTACACAAACACGTTGGTCTACCTGGTAGCGCTTTGCGGAACCCCACACAATGCTAGGTAGCCAGGAACACGCAACATGCTTCGCATCGATTCCCACGGTACGCGGCATCCAGTTTCATGTCTCAAGAGGACAAGGAAAGCACGAATGCAACCGCGTTGTTAGTCATGCAAAAAGCATGGCCGAAATTAGCGTTACCTGTAATTTACTGGAGAATCAGGCGCATAAAGCTCTTGTTCGCCTCACTTTTCGATAAGGTCCTTTGCTACTTTGTCTTCTGGTCAAGAAACTTCTCGCCAAAGTTTCCCACAGAGACAGGAAGTGCCACCAGAGGCGCCAACGTCAGCATCAGGAGTCGGCCGCGCTCGGCTGGCCGAGGCCAGGCGCCCTCGCGAATCTTTCTCCAGCAAAACCGCCTGCCGCCACCCCCCTTTCTCTCTCTCTCTCTCTTTTAAGGTGAAAGCCTTAAGTGGCTCATACCCCGATGGTCTGGAAAACGCGGCGTGCTGTACAGAAAGCCATGCGAGCTCGTCTCGCGCAGGCACGCGCTCGTGCCACTGCTCGCGCGTCCGTCTTCGTCGGCTTCCTCCACGGCTGCTTCTGATGCCGCTCATCATGCCAAACAAGAAGGCAAAGTTAAGATAGAGTTAATTCAGGCACTAGAACCCACGACCTTCGGTGGGACTCGAACCATAGAGCTTATGTGGAAGTCGAACCCGCGACCTTTGGCTTTAAGCCGAAATTAATTAAGGTACAGTCAATTATTTTGAGCTAATTAAGGCACTTGAACCCACGACCTTTGGTGGGAGAAAAGAAGAAATAAGCAACAACGTAAGAATGTCAAGTAATTTAATAAATGTCAATTGAGTGCGCAGGCTTTCTAGTTCGCCCTCCTTGGCGTATGCTGGAGTGACTGCCAATTTTTCTTTTCTTTTTCATTTTTTAAGCGAAGCTTTCTTTGTCTACCGTTCCATGGTTTCGCCAGGGTCGGTCGGTCGTTGGTCGGGTTCCCGCCGCCTAAATTCGCATACACGTTACAAAAAAATAACAATACTAAAATAAATAAAAGAAAAAGATGCGCGTCTGCCGGTGGAATTCGAACCACGGCATCCCAGAGCAGCAGCCCGATGCTTTAACCATTAGGTCTTCACCACTTCCTTTTTCTTTCGTGGTATTTATTGCAAATATAATACGTACTTGCGTAAGGTATATAAATAGCGGCCAAAACTGTCATAGCCGATGATTATAGGCCTCAAGCACACTTTTTTTTTTGTTCTCTTTACAGCACAGAAATATGAGTAATGTCATGTGTCAAATGCATTACATTACATTTAGAGAAGCACACGTGCACTTATCTCGCGCCAACACCAACTTTAAATAAACCAGTGTTTATTTAAAAGAAAAAAAGGAGTATATGCAAGTAGGTCACCGTGACGCGTCAATCGAGGCGCATTGCTGTTGTCTCCTCGTTCACGCCAGATGAGTGACCTCGCATGAAAAATCACCACTTCCAAACATTGAAATAATGCACGCAGGAAGGAGCGGACATAACATTTGCTGCACCAGCGGCGATGACAGAGAAGAAATATTAATTGAAATAGCACCATGCGACACGGTCTTAATTCACCGTTTATGAAAACAAAATAAAAGCAGCAAGACTAATTGGACGCAGCAGTGAATTGACGATACGGGAAATCATGGAGTCTCAGGAAATCGTAAGGCTACGCCCTCCCTCCCCTCCCCACCTCGTTGTTGCTGCCAAAAAATAATTCGACTATGTTTCATATGTGCTGTAGCTGTAGCTTACATTCATAGCTAGGGGCAAGTCATTTCATTCTTTAAAACTGATGGTAGCGCTAAAAAGGACGGACACACGATGAAAAGACGACACGACGACGAGGAAACGCCACTGACAACTGGCTTTTTAGCCCATGTTGATCGCCTTTTCGATCGAGATTTTATTGGAGGCCCGGTTTTAAAAGTTTTTAGGTTTGTCGACGATTTTTTTATCTTTTCAAAAGATCGTAATGACATTTCTTTTGAAGATTCTGTACGACAGGTCTTAATTACCTTTAATGACCATGATAAAGGCCTGGCTTTTACCCATGAACTTCTGCAAAATGGCGAGATACGTTTTTTAGACCTCAGGCTGAGGATAACTAAGGGACACACCTGTTGGGCGTATTTCCCACGTGCAAAGAAAGAACTTTTGCCCTATGAATCATCTCATTCAAAGACCGTGAAAAGAGCAATTGCATCGCTCTGCATGGAATCGGCGCTTCAAAAGTCGTGCCCGCACGAAATACTTTTTAGCTTTGACTATCAGGTTCGCAGGCTATTGGCCGCAGGCTTCCCTTGCTCGGTCTTCGTAGCTGTCGCTGATACCCTCCTCAAGAAATTTGGGCCCCGACGAATGGAGGCTGCACCTGAACGCGTGAAGACCAAACCTGAGGTGATTCCTTACATTCATGAGGTTTCACACAGCCTCAAAAAGGTGGCCAGCAGGCACAACGTGCCGCTTGTTTCTTCTGCGCCAAACAAGTTGGCGAAGCTGTGCCCCCGCATCTGCGGTGAAGGTCAGCGCGGTTGCAAAAAGCAGCATGAAGATGTCTTCGTCAGGTGTGCCCTAGGACTGGTATACTTTATTCCCCTGTCTTGCGGCAAGTGCTATATCGGGAAGACGGGGCGCTGCCTCAATGACCGCTTAAGGGAACACTCTCAAAACTTAACAAAACACGACAAACTTGCGAATTTAGTTTCGCATGTGATGGTTTGCGAGTGCGTGCCACGGTTTAAAGAAGCAGAGGTTCTGGGCAGAAGTGCAAGCGCTAAAGCTAGAGTTTTGCTGGAAGTTTTCCACATACAAAAAAGGCGGGTTTGTGCATCAGCGATGCTTCAATAAATTTGTACTCGGCTGAGTGCACACTTCTGGGGAAATTTGAAAAACCGTAACGGTATGGCTTTTCTTCAATTGGTCATGTGTTCACTTCTTGCTGCTCGGGTGTTTTATCATTTCACTTCGCGTGCATGTTTTCGATATTGCGATAAAGAAGGCTGGTGCAGTTCGGTTGTGCGCATGTGTTGTGACTCTTTTAAATATAGAACTTTTTCGAAAAATAAACCAGTTGTCAGCAGCGTTTCCTCGTCGTCGTGTCGTCTTTTCATCGTGTGTCCGTCCTTTTTAGCACTACCATCAGTTTTAAAGAATGCATCACCAACTAGCCCAGCACCAAGTTTTATTGAAGTAATTTCATCCTGATTTCTTTTAAATTTCTTGTGTTGAATTCACTGACTTGTTTCTTTATGCGTCTCCTTCCTACCTTTCATTTCTGTGTTGCTGTCTCCTCCCTTCAGAAGAGTAGGCAGGCGTTGTGCCCCTTCCGGTGGCAGTTGCCAGCCTGCTCCTCGCTCTCCCTTTCCTGTCAAGTGTGTGTATGTTTTCAAAACAAATATTAAATAATAATAACAATATTGAGTACACGAGGCGTGCATATAAATAGGAGTTTAGTTATCAATAATGGTAGGTGGAAGTCAGTGCATGTCCTCTTCTTGTGTGTTCGGTCTCGCTTAACGGGCTGGTCGTAATAATGCAAAATCAACTCGCCCAAAGCCCCACATACAAGGTGTCCCACCTGTCAGGCACTAAGATTTAAAAATATGCAAATGCCACGTAGGTGGACAGAACCAAGGTAATGTTGTTTGCCGTCGCTTGGAGATGCTCAGATCATTTTTTCTGTTCGCCTAATGAAATAATTAGCCTTTATTAATTAACCAACTTCTCAATTATTCTAATTAGAAGAAAACTGTCAATGAGGAAACTGTAGAGCAATATGAAAAACTCCCGATACAGCTTTCTGTTGCTCGATACGTGCTACATAAAAGCGTTTTTCCGAGGGTGAAACAAGCCGCGAATACACGCAAAATTGGCGCGCAAATGGCCGCCCTAGGCACTTTGCGTGTATTAGCTTCCAGCTACATGACATTAGCATATATTTAAATCTTGCATGATACCTGCATCACGCCTGCATGATAGTTGGGACACCCTACATAAATATGACCGAACACACACACACACACACACACACACACACACACACACACACACACACACACACACACACACACACAAACACACACACACACACACACACACACACACACACACACACACACACACACACACACGCACGCACGCACGCACGCACGCACGCACACACACACGCACGCACACACACACACACACACACGCACGCACGCACAAACACCCACACACGCACGCGCACACACACACACACACACGCACGCACGCACGCACGCACACACACACACACGCACGCACGCACGCACACACACACACGCACACACACACGCACTCACGCACACACACACGCACACACACGCACACACACACACACATACACACGCACGCACGTGTGTGTGTTAGTCGTTAGATGTTAGTCGTTGTATTAGGAAACCAGACTTCGAGAACTGGCCTGACGAACGTTGTGTAGACCAGTAGCTTCATTGATGTCGTAGAGACCGCAAGGCTTCTTTTGAGGAAGAATAATTTGCATAATGCTCCTGTGGTGATTTTCGAAATATGTTTATCCCTCCTGAGGTCTCAGGTTAATGTAACTCCCAGGTATTTATGTTGTTCAACTTTAGTTAGCGGTATGCTGTTAATCTCATATGTAAAGTTAGATGGTCTTGTTTTTCTTGTTACGGTCATGGCCACACATTTCTTTACGTTAATTGACATCTGCCAATTAGAGCACCAAATAGCTAGAGTGTTGAGGGATATATTAAGTGCGATGTGGTCGCTATAATTAGCGATTTCGCTATAAATAACGAAGTCGTCGGCGAACAGTTTTATATTACAACCAATGTTAGCTGTGATGTCATTAATATAGGTTACGAACAGTAATGGCCCAAGAACTGAGCCTTGGGGAACTCCGGAAGTAACGGCGACAGCGTTAGATAGCAGTTTTTCGTAGATTACAAATTTTGAACGATTGGCTAGAAATTCTTTTACCCAGGCTGAAAGGAGCCCTTTCCCAACAACACTTTCAACTTTAGCGACTAATTTGTTATGACATGCACAATCAAATGCCTTAGATAGGTCGAGTAAAATCATGTCAGCCTGGCCGCGGTTATTGACAGTAACTGCAAGATCGTGGACTAGTTCTGTTAGCTGGGTTGCTGTTGATAAACCACTGCGAAAGTCATGTTGGTATGGAGACAAGAAGCCAATGCTCTCTAGAAAAACCGTTATGTGTGCTTTAAGATTATGTGCTCTAGAAATTTACAGGATGTACTAGTTAATGAAATGGGTCTAAAATTTGAAATTTCTGCTGTCACCTGATTTATGCATAGGTATTATCTTTGCAATTTTCCAGTCGTTCCGTAGTTGTGAAGTACTGAGTGATTTACGAAAAATTATGCTGAGGTATCTACTGCACCATTCCGCATACCTTTTCAGAAAGTCGTTAGGTATGTTGTCAGGACGGCTGCCTTTTTTAGGGTCAAGATTAAGCAGAAGATTAAGTATGCCAGCGTCCGTAATGTCTAATTTGCCAATGCTTGCACCCTGCCTGGTTAGAATGGGGGAAATAATGTTATTGTCTGTAGCAAATACTGATTGAAAGAAAGTGTTATATGCGTTGGCTTTCGCAGTTTCTTCATCTGGGCGTAAGTAGGACGCTTCTCTATCATTGGTGCGAAAGTGCCTCCAGAAGCTTCCGGGATTACCAGTAAAAAAGCTCGGTAACGTTACATTAAAAAAATACTGTTTTGCACGTTTGGCTGTAAGCTTGAATTCCGCGATGACATTAGGCAGCTTCGTTACCCTGGATTCGTCTCCTCCTTTAATTTTTGTTGTTCTACGCAATCTTTTCAGACGGCGCTTTGCCTGAATTACTTCTCGGGTTATTCAGGGATTATTTTTTGGCGGCCGCTTGGTTTTAGTAGGCACGTAGTTTGTGACGCAGTAGAGGACGATAGATTTGAACATAAGCCAAAGGGGATTTACGTCAACAGAGGCATTGGAACCCGTTTGGGAAAAAGGCTGGAACTCGTGATCAAGGTATACTAGTACGCTATTGTCATCAGCGTTTTGGAAGTCGGTTACTAAGGGCACATGAAAGTGGGCAGCAATACCAACAAGTGGTAACACGCATACTGGTACGTCATGATCTGATATGCCACGAATTACGTCAGTTCGTACATGGTTAATATCGAAAGGATGTCTGATAAGTATTAGGTCAAGAATGCTTTGAGTAGCTCCCTGCGAACGCGTTGGACCTGAAACGACATGGTGAAGATTGAAGGTTAACATGAGATCAAATAGTGCATCCGAGGCTGCTGACGAGTAGTAAATGTCATCCCAGTTAATCTCAGAAAGATTAAAATCACCCATAAGGGCGATGCGTGAACCATGGGCGTGACGTTGCATGTAGTCGTGAATGGCACTGATACACTCGTTACCCGAGTTCGGGCTCCGATAAACACACCCTAAGACAACATTTCTACCTTCGCAAAGCAATTTACAGACCACCGCCTCAGCGTCTTTTATCTCAGGCAGAACGGTGAAGGCAAAACATTTTTTTATTAATAACGCCACTCCGCCACCACGTGTGGGACGGTCTTTTCGGATGACGGAATAATTTGGCGGCGCGAACTCATCAAGCATGTCAGATGTGAGCCACGTTTCTGTTATAGCTGCTACATCAGGTTCATAATCAATTATCAAGTTTTCAAGTGCCTGGGGTTTGTTGACGACGCTTCTAGCATTTACTGTGAAAAATGTTAGTCCGCTGATTTTGCGCATCGGCGAGTTACAACTCCGCTTTTATCTTTTCCGGTGATGTTCGCTGCTTTGCCGGCCCAGCGGTTTTCTGACCCCCTTTCTGAATCGTTTTTTTTTTGAAGCGGCACTTTGTCATCCTGCTCGTTGCTCCAAACATACGGGCGATTGTTAATGTACAGTTTGTCGAAAACAAGCGAAACCTTTTCATTCTTTTGCCGGTTTACCTTCACGCTGTTCCAAAGTTTTGTTCTGATATCCCGCACGTGTTTCGCAATGTCTCCTGCAATAGAAAGTTGAGCGTCCTTAAGCTTGTACCCCCTGTTCAGTATTGTATACTTATCTCTTGAACCTAGTAATTTGAAGCTTACAGGCCGAATCTTCTTAGATTCTGCTCTCCCTATCCGATGTATGCGTTCGATGGCTACTGCATTTAATTCCAAAGGGCCTTCGATAACGTCTTTATTCACTGTGCGCTCCAGTGTCAAGGGCGTCTTTCCAGTGGGTTCTGGTAGTCCGTATTTTATCAAATTAGAGCGTCTGCTACGATTCCCTAGATCATCGATTCTATTTTGCATTGATATTATTATCGAATTCATGCTTGCTATTTGCTCTTGACAAAAATCGACTTTTTTTCTAGGCTTGTCAACACGTTCAATTTCTCATCTATTTCAGCTAGATGATTTTCCTTAATGTCTTTAATATCTACAGCTATTTCCATTAATTGTTGACTTAGTTCGGGGCCGGGATTACTTTCGACATCTCCGCCAACAGCCGTGGGCAGGGCAGCACTAACAAGATAACAAGAACGGTTCACTATAGAGCGAATACATTTTCCGTATCGCTTTCTACATATATATATATATATATATATATATATATATATATATATATATATATATATATATATATGGTGTTTCAGGTAACTTGAACCGAGGATTAAAAAAAGAAGTGGTTAACCGCAACTGATTGAATTCAACGGCATATGGTTTGCCGTCATGTGGCGCTCCTTAGAGTATTGTTTACATTCCGCTTAATTCGTTAATTAACTGAGACGAATTCTGCAAGGTTTTTAATATTTACTTTAGGGCCAAGTAGGTTTCGTTGCGTTGTATAGAGGGGATCCAGAAACGAGTGATTCAATTTTTTGTGGCAACGTACCTGCGGCGTGGGGATTTTTACCTGCATTTTAAGAAATTACGCAAAATATGAAATTAAACCCCGTGAACGCGCTCGTGTGCTTCAGCGCCCTCAACCGTGCGTCAAGCCTACCGCTTATCAGGGACGACGGCGCTTCTTTTCCGTGTGCTACCGTCAAATTTAAAGGTGCTGACGCACTGTGAAGCCGATGCCTAGTGGCGCCAATATTCAAAAGACTAGCGCAAAATAGCAGGGACAAAGACAGAGAAGACGACAGGACGAACGCTGGTAGATCCATTAGCGGGGGGTGGCCATTTGGCCATGCACTGTAAGCGATGCGGGTGCGTGCCTGCGTTTGACACCACGTGTGTGCTTGGTAGGGCAGGCACAAGGTGGGGGCGCGAGATTTGTGAGGCATATCACATTGACAGGGAAGGTGATAACTGTGTCAGCACGGCTTCACTTGCGTTGTCCAAAAAAGAAACACTGTACTTACAGAACAGTCTGCCACATTTTGATTAGAATGTGCTTGTACTGTTTTAACCCTGTGTGCGCATGCACCAACGAAATGTATATATGCACCTTCGCTCGCAGTAAAAACCAGTTGATGTTTAGCGCTCGTCCTGTCGTGTTCTCTGTCTTTGTCCCTGCTATTTTGCGCTAGTCTTTTGAATAATGATGACACACCAACTAGCCCAGCTTTCTGCCTTGATCCCTAGTGGCGCGACCGCTCATTTTGCCACGGTTCTTTGGCACGGTTCTGTCGCCCGAAGCGCGGTTGCGAGCGCTGCAATACGATAGCTGACAAGCGCAGTCACGTGGTTTTATTTCATATTTCGCGGGCTTTCTTTAAACGCCGAAAAAAATCGCCACGCGGCATGTACATTGCCGCAAGAAATTGGATCGGTCGTTTCTGAACCCCCTGTACAACGCAACGAAACGCACTTGGCTCTAAAGTAAATAATAAATATTTTGCATAATTCATCTTAGTTAATTAACTAATTAAGCGGAATGTCAAAAATACTCTAAGCAGCGCCACATGATGGCAAGCCATATGCCGTTGGTTTCATGCACCTCCGGCTAGCCACTTTTTAAAAATCTTTGGCACAAGTTACGTGAAACACCCTTTCTCTCTCTCTCTCTCTCGATATATATATATATATATATATATATACATATATATATATATATATATATATATATATATATATATATATATATATATATATTTTTTTTTTTGACGCGTGCATTTGTTTATCTTTATCGGGCGACCACGTTTCACCGCCTAACATATGACATATGTTGTCGCACAGCCGCAGAACGCGCGTGCATATATATCGGAAGTTTCTGGAATGTTATCGATGGTTCCATCCGCTGTCTGTCACCGAACCTTCTGTAATCTGATTGCATGTACGCGCGACGCGAATAGTGTAGAGCTTTGTGTAAGACACGCGGGTCCCAACGATTACTCTGGAACATTCGACGACTGATGTATAAAAGCCGACGCGCTTGACCGGCAGATGAGATTTTGGACGATCGCCGACTGTGTTTGCCGCTATCGCCATTCTTTGAGTGTAGCCAGTCTTTGAAGGCACAGGTTCGCACAATAAAATGCTAATTTCGTCATTCCCAGTTTTGGTGCTTTATTCGCCGTCACTACTGCGTGACGATACATACATACATACATACATACATACATACATACATACATACATACATACATACATACATACATACATACATACATACATACATACATACATACATACATACATACATACATACATATATACATACATAAGGACAATGTGTGTGACCACCAATAGTTTCTTCAAGATGTACTGTGGGAATATACCGCACGGAGTAGTCGCATGCCATTCCACATTTCACGGGCTGTCTTTCCGGCTAGGAAAAAGCTTTTAGGCAGCACGTATTGAGCAACAAAAAGCTGGACCGGGAATTTTTTAGGATGGTCTACAATTATCTCACAGAAAATTTTTCTCTGATTTTAATATTTGAGAAGTTCATTGATTATCCATAACTAATTTCTAATTAGGCTAAATATAAGAATAGTCCGACTTGCTCCAAGTGGCGGCCAACCTTGGTTCCGTGCAGCTACGTTGCACTTCATATTTTTTTTTAAATTTTGGCACCTCTTACGCGCGACACATGATATATATCCGCGATTCGGCATCCTTAAATATGGAACACATAAAAAAACAACAAAATTCAGGGGTTTTACGTGCCAAGCCAGGATCTTGTAATAAGGCACCCCGTAGTAGGAGACTCCGCATAAAATTCTCTCTCTCTTCTTATATATATATATATATATATATATATATATATATATATATATATATATATATATATATATATATATATATATAGGGGTTTTCTTCAAAGTTCAGCACGCTGGACCCGACGTAAAATACGCAGGAAAGAGACGACGAACTTTTTGGGAGACTTCTTTTTCTTACTTAACGTTTTCGGCTGGTGGACCAGCCTTCGTCAGAGTACAGTAACGCATGGACAACACATACACAGCTTTAAAGGCACCGTATCACGAGCAGAGGGCGCGCTATCTACACTGACTCGACCATACACTGCGCATCATAAATCATTATCATTGCGCATTATAAATGATTGTACATGACACGCATTTTGGAATATACAAAAAAATGAAATGCAGATGTGTTCACGATACAATACATACAAACATGACTCTCAAGTAAGTGCCAGCGGTTACAATGGTTATGTGTAGTGAAAACAAAATGACTTACACGTGCAGATACAAAGGCGTGATGTTTGACACATGGCATCTCTAAGTGCAACCTCGAATTATCTAAAAATGTAATATGTTAAGCGTTCAACTTCGAGCCACAGCGACATACGTCAAAAAAGCCACATGTAAACTAAGAGACAGAAAAAAGCGCTGAAATCATGTCTGTACACTGTGCGGGAAGTGTATATTTGTGCTCAATCTAAAGTTAGACAGGTTAGTTTTCCTTTGTTTTCATTTATTCCAGACGAGACAGTGTTAAATTTGTGAATCAGGTAAGATTCGCGAAGCTCGCGGTCATGGTTGGTGCGGAATGCAGATTCGAGTATTGTTACTTTGAGATTATTAAATGAGTGGCCCGGCATGTTAACATGTTTCGAGAGTGGTAGATTTGGTTGGGATTTGGCATGTGACCTGTGGTTGTTAAAGCGGATCCTGAAAGGTGTTTCAGTCTGCCCTATGTATTGCATGTGGCAAGTGCCGCACTCGAGCAAGTACACTACGTTATATGAATCACAGTTGAAACTGCCTTTAATAGTGAACATGAATTGGCTGGCTGTGCTGGTGGCAGTTAATGTAGGCGTTATATGAGCGCAGACTTTGCAACGTGGTTTATTGCAGCGGCTGCAACCGGTCGGGTTAGAAGTGGCGATTTTTGAAGACGTTAGTATGTCACCTATGTTTTTCGAACGTCTATACACGACACGAGGTGGCTCAGGAAAAATGGCTTTTAACCTGTCGCTTTGGGTAAGAATGTTATAGTGTTTGCGGAGTATGCCTGAGACCTTAGGGTTAGATGCGGAATGTGTGAGTATCAAATTAGTCGACTGGGAGCCACTGGGCTTGTTCCTGCCTTTAAGAAAGTCCATCCGGTCATATCCTGCCGCTCGGTGTATCGCGTCATCGATCATCTTCTCTGGATATTTACGGTTGAGAAGTTTCTTTTTGAGTTCCTGGCAACAAGAATTAAAATCGCCTTCTTCGGAACATATGCGCTTAAAGCGCTGTGCCTGGCTATATGGAATCGCAGTCTTACAATGACGCACGTGGCTGCTTTCAAAATGAAGAAATTGATGATTATCAGTTGGCTTTTTGTAGAGTTTTGTGATTAGGCGTCCATCGGCAATGGTAATCGTCACGTCAAGGAAGTCTACAGATGACGGTGAGTAATGATGCGTGAATTTGATAGCGGGGTGTGCCTGGTTGAATTCCGCAATGAAGTTTAGGAGTTCCGTTTCGCTATGCGTCCAAATACAAAATATATCATCGATGTAGCGCTTAAAGTAGATCGGTTTTAGTCGTACACTATTAAGGAACGCGTCTTCGAGCACTCCCATAAAAACATTCGCATAGTTGGGGCCTATTTTAGTTCCCATCGATGTCCCACTAATTTGTACGTAATGAGAATTATTAAATTCGAAGTTGTTAAACTCGAGAACTAACTTAAGCAGAACCTCGAGGGTTGAGCTATCAATCGGGCTATTACATTGGAGGTGTTCATAGGATTTCAAGACAGCTTGAACGCCATCCCTATGGGGAATATTCGTGTAGAGGGAAGTGACATCCATCGTTACCAGAAGCGAGCCTTCGGGAACGGTTAGATCTATTATGTCATTAAGAAAAGCATTAGTATCCTTAATGAAAGAAGAAAATGTGGCTGGAATAAATTTGATTAGACTGTCGACGTAACGAGAGATGTATTCTGTGACTGTTCTGATGCCGGATACAATGGGACGGCCTGGATTACCTGGTTTGTGTATCTTGGGCAGCAGGTAAAAGCGCCCAGCTATTGGACTAAGTGGGATCAAGGAGCGTGCTGTTTTATCGTCGATCTTCTGCTTCTTCACCAATGCTTTTATGGTCTCCTTAATGATGGAAAGGAATTCGTCGGTAGGATCACAGGGAAGTTCTTTATAAAATGTACCGTCAGATAACTGTCTTACGACTTCTTTGTTGTAATTTTCTTTTGTCATTATCACGACCGAGCCACCCTTGTCTGCCGGTTTAATAACAATATCATCGCGCGTGCTTAGGCTTCTAAGAGCATCGGATTCGCTAGTGGAAAGATTTCTCTGGAATGGGGCGCGTGTCTTGTAGGTGTCGAGCACGTCGCGAGAAACAGCTTTGATATATAGGTCTAGGCATTTGTCCCGTTGTGAGGCAGGCGTCCAGTGTGTCGCGGACGGTATAGCTGGGTGGTCCTGTTTGCTGCTAGCGCGGCCATGAAAATATTCTTTGAGTCTTAAGTTTCGGGAGAAGTTTTCAATGTCTTTCATTAACTGGAATTCGTCGAAGCCCCCGGTGGCTGGACAGAAATTGAGGCCTTTTGAAAGGACCCTTTCTTCCGTAGGCAGAAGCGCAACATGGGAAAGGTTAACTATGGTAGTGCCCGGGTTGGTTGTCTCCGGCAATGCTTTAGCAACTGGGATTACAGAAGTTGCCGAACAGGTTTGTTTGGTAGAGTATGTTATCGCCGGGACATTGTCCCGTAGCAGTTTCCGACTTTTTATTTTGGTTAACGCGTTCACCTTTCTTTCTTCGTAAACATTCAGCAAATGTACTTCATGCGAGGCAAGTTGGCCAACCAAGGTTTTTTCTACATTTAAAAGTGAACTTGCCGATGATTCATAGTGATTTAAAATAATACGGACTAGCTGGAGTGAAGCATTAGTCAGTACATCTTGCCACTTATGCTTGTTTACGGTCGATAGTTCAGAGGTGGCTGGGTTTACACGAATTCGAAGGCCCCTAGGGATTACTGAAGTATTAACATACTCACTAAGGGTGGACACATGAAGTTCCGCACGAATGCGTTTTTCAGTCACCTTCCGGCACTTCAGAAAAGATACGGAAACAGTGCTTAAAGTTGATTTACCAAAGGAGTCTTGTAGTCACTGGTCACTCGGTGCTGTGAAACGTTAAGTAAGAAAAAGAAGTCTCCCAAAAAGTTCGTCGTCTCTTTCCTGCGTATATATATATATATATATATATATATATATATATATATATATATATATATATATATATATATATATATATATATATATATATATATATATATATGTATGTATATATATATATGTGTAGAGAGAGAGAGAGTAGTGAAAAAAGACGACGTTCTAAAGGAAATGCGCATGCTTACGGGATACGGCTACTGCGGAAGCTGTTAATTGAAGTTCAGGAATCCCTGCGCCATTCTGTATAAGCAGAGTACAAAAAGACCGCGGTGTCAAGTCTCCCACATTGCAATCTCCGATGTGTAGAACTAATTTAGGTTTTTTTACAATGATTTATTACCGTTCGCGCTCGGCTTGGTAACCCAAATCTGTCTTATTCAAGTCAGGTATACATTACTTTTTTTCTTGGGAAGACATGCAGAAACATGGGCGGTTCAGCCGAGCGAAGGCAAACTTTCCGAGTGTCTTTCGGCCCCTTATTTAACGCGCACTTGCATACCAGGCGAGAAACGTTTTCGTCTGCACCTTTCGATGCAGACGCCTTCTGAGTTGCTTTAGCTAGATGCCCTTCGCATTTTTCAACCTCCTGTATTTACTTGATTTAGAAAGGAATGAGCCCACGTATGGTTGATTTTTCTCATCTCAAACTTCATGTCACCAGAACTTGGCAGCTATGTCTTACAGCGGAATAGAGCATCGAGCGCGACATA
Source organism: Dermacentor variabilis (assembly GCF_050947875.1). Lineage (NCBI taxonomy): Eukaryota > Metazoa > Arthropoda > Arachnida > Ixodida > Ixodidae > Dermacentor > Dermacentor variabilis. Next base: position 177,108,475 of record NC_134568.1, read on the forward strand.
TGGTGTGCTTATAAGCCAACGCTGCGTACTAATAACGGGCCATCAGATATAAAAGTGTGAGAAACGTAAATTAAAGGCGAGCTCATGCAACAACTACATGCTGCCTTATGCATATTTGATTGGCGTTGCCAATGTTCTGACCACGGATAACGGCACCAACGTTGCGATGAGACCCAAAATATTCAATAATGCAAATGGCATCACGGGTTCTTGCTTTCGTTTGTTTCTCTTTCACTTTATTCTTTGGTGAAAACACATTGGCTGGCTAGTTGGTTAGGATCCATGGTAGAGTGTATAAGCGCGACTGTACGAGGACGTAGGAAGAAACAGATACACAGACATAGCGCTTCAGAAAGCGCTGTGTCTGTGTATCTGTTTCTTCCTACGTCCTCGTACAGTCGCGCTTATACACTCTACCATGTACTTTTTCCGATGCTTCATGGAAAACATGGCAGAAAGTCATGCACCTTATCTTTAGTTCTGCCACGGCCACATCGGCTTCGATCAACGCGCCGGGCAGAGACTACCTGCCCACATGTGGGCTTGACGCCAGGGCGCGGAACAGTCGGTGACTGTGCTCAGTCCCAGTTCACGGTGTGCGAACAGTGTCCGCGCTCTGACGCCTCCGAGCAACAGCGCCGTGACAAAGAGGACGCGTGTCTTTTCTTTCTCCAGAACTCGCACGCAACTAGACCGTCGCAAGGCGAGGGGGAGAACGCAAGTAAACTTTATTCCAGTAATCGGACGTCCTAGTCCGTCTACAAATAAGTGTAATAAGACAGAAGAAATACTGTGGTATTATTAAGAGGTGATTTCGAATGTGCAAACATAAGAGATAGCTTTCC